>NC_059428.1:24576224-24823724 GCF_021028975.2 Sphaerodactylus townsendi
GTAGGTTAAGCTGATGTAAGGTCACATAGCAAACTTCCATGGTGAAGGCCATTTGTAGACACGGCTATTTCTTTCATGGTGGGGTTTCCCTTCATTTTTTTTTGCACACTTCTAAAAGGAGAATCCAATCTGAGGTATGGTGAGTTCTGAAGAGGACTGATACAGGTCTTCAGAGATATGGAGCTTGACTCAGAATGTATAATTTTGTAAATGTAACACTAGAGATTCTTTGTAACTAATTTTTTAAAAAATACGTTTGATGTATAGGAAAGCCAGGTGCGAACTCTCTTATAAAAAGGAACAGGAGTATGGAAAATCTTGTGTAAGAGAAAGAGTTACATAAGGTACACTTCTTATGTATAAGTTACATTTATAGTCTGGAGGTGCAATATATTTATGAGGATTCTTTGTTCTTGGAAGTGGAAACAAATGAACCCTAACAGCAATGGTTTAATTGCCCTTTATATGTATGTCTTGCAAGGGTCCATATGACACCTGTATTTGAATTGTGAAATAAGAGACTGTAAACATTTGTTTAATTTATATACATTCATTTTTCCCCCATTGTAAATGCTTGACTGGAGAATCTGACTTGTGGATGAAACAGACAGCTGTTATTTTGAAGCATATATTTGCTTCTGAGTTTTTAAAATATTATCGGTCTACTCAGACCCAAAGCTAAAGTGGTGCAGAGCAGTGGTTTGTATTACCCAATGGAGGTTGTTGGTCTTTCCTCATCTTTCTTTGCTCCAAGCAGCTGCCCTTTCTCCTAAAGCTCTTTTCTGCCCACTGGGACAGTCTTGTGAGGAACCGCAGATGAGGGGGAAGGAGGCCATTTATCTAATTTCCCCTTTGTTGCTGCAGTGCCTGACCTGTTCTTCTGCTTCCTGACAATGATCTGCCAGTCCTCTGTTGGAAGGAACAAACAGCGGGCTGCTTAGTGAACAGGGAGGCGAGAAAAGATCTGATTTATCCTTCCTTATGTGAGCATTCCCACTAGATCTTGCCCAGTCTCCTAAAAAACGGAGGTGCTTATCATAGCAGAAGCCAAACATGCATGTCCAAGGGGCCCAAATGATTGAAAGTATGATGCAGTATTTTATGTTGGTAGGCTCACAAATTCACATTTTTTAAGAAAAAATGAACAGTTCACATCAAGTTGACATCTATACCTGGAAAAATATTAGAACAAATCATCTGTCAGTCCTGGAACATTTAGAAAGGATGGCTGGATTGCTAAGGGATAGCAAGGGTTTCTCAAGAAAAAAAATTATCTCCTTTTCTGAGGAAGTTACTACCTTGATTTATCAGAGGAATGCTGTGGATATAGTTCATCTTGAGTTCAGTAAGGTTTTTGATAAGGTTTCACATGATATTCCTGTTGACAAGTTGGATCCTATTACTGTTAGGTGGATCTGTAACTGACTGACAGACTGCCCCCACAGAGCGCTTGCTAATGGTTTCTCATCTTCCTGAAGAGGAATGATAAGTGGAGTGCCTCGGGAATCTGGCCTGGGCCCTGTGTTGTTCAATGTCTTTACGTGTGATTTAGATGAAGAAATAGAGGGGACACTTTTTTAAATCTGACGATGAAACTAAATTGGGAGGGGTAGCAAATATGGGAGAAGGCAGTGTCAAGATATAGGATGATCTCAACAGGTTGGAAAACTGGGCTAAATCTAATAACATTGGCAGATTCCGCATGGGCTGAAAACAGCGGTGTGAAAATGGTATAAACCCTTTTACACCGTTTTCACACTGTTTTCACACTGCTGTTTTTGGCCCATGCGGAATCTGGCATTAATTTCAGAGAAGATAAATGTAAAGTTTTGAATTTAAATAGGAAAAAATCAAATGCACAATTATAGGATGGGGGAAACTTGTCTTTGGCAGTAGTGCATGTGAAAAGGACCTAGGAGTCTTAGCAGGCCGCAGACTGAGTGGAGTCAACAATGTGATACAATGGTTAAAAAGGAAAATGCAATTTTGGGCTGTATCAACAGAAGTGTAATGACCAGATGATGCAAAGTGATGGTATCTCTGCTCTGGTTAGACCTCACTTAAAATAATGTGTTCAGTTTTGGGCACATCTTAAGAAGGATATAGACGAGCTGGAACATGTCCAGAGGAGGCCAAGAAAGATTATGAGGGGTCTGGAGACTAAGTCCTGTGAGAAAAGCTTGAAGGAGCTTGGTATGTTTTGCCAGGAGAAGGATAATTGAGAGGTGATATGATAACATCTTCAGGTATTTGAAGGGCTTTCATATAGAGGATGGTGCAGAGTTCTTTTCTGTCACCCCAGAAGGTTGGACCAGTACCAATGGATTGAAATTAAATCGAAAGAGGTTTCAGCTAAACATTAGGAAGAACTTCCTGATAGAGTAGTACCTCAATGTAACAGGCTTCCTCAAAAAATGGTGAGGTCTCCTTATTTTAAGCGGAGGCTAGATGGTCACCTGACAGCAAGGCTGATTCTGTGAACTTAGGCAGATCATGGGAGGAAAAGCAGGAAGGGTTGTGTCAGTGTTTTTTTCTTGACGACTTTCTTACATGCCCAGGGTAATGGCAATTGTCACTTTGGAGTTAGGAAGCAATTTCTCTCAAAGCCTGGGGTCCTGGAGTTTTTTTGCCAACTTCTGGAAATGGAGCAGAGGTCAGCATGTGTGTGTAGGGGGCAGGGGCGGAGTTAGGGGAAACTGTGCCCGGGGCATGTGCCCTACCACGGTGGTGCCCACCATGCCCCCGCTATGCTGCGCGCCCAGACATCACGCGCCCCGCCCCGTTGGCGCTACGCCACTGGGGGGGGGGATAGTTGTGAATCTTATGAATAGTACAGAGGGTTGGGCTGGATGACACTGGAGGTTTTTTCCAACTCTATGTTTCTATAATTCTACATGTGGGCTGTTGCTTGAAAAATGTTCCAGATTTCAGTGCCTGATTCATAAATCCCTTTCATTGCAGTATCATTGTTACCCTCAAAGGGGATAATGCACACAGTCACTTGAATGGCCCATAGAGGCTGCAATCCCAAAAACACTTTCCTGGGAGTGAATAAAATGGGACTTATTACTGAGTAAACTTGCTAAGGATTTCCCTTTTGGTTTATTTATTCTTTTAGTTGCAACAATAAAATCCCATATTCGGGTTTTTTCCACTTGTGACCTTGCAAGAGCATAATACCTGGGATGTTACTGTGTACACTTTTCATGCACTGAACGACGTACCTTTATTATGCCACCAAATGTTCACTACTCCTTTCCTTAATAGCTGTTGTCACAACCTTTCAGTTGCTGAGCTGCGAATTACATTTTTTATCCTTTTAGGTATGCAGCTTGTAACCCCAGAATAGCTGCAGCACATTTTGTTCCGCTCAACAGTCGAGTGAACAACTCAAATAGGTGGGATGCATGCACACACACATACACACACACACACACGAATGGGGCACTTGGTGCAAGAAATGGAGATTTTAATCTCCCCCTTATTTGTTGCCAGATGGTTTTTCATGGAACTCCTCAAGCACTCCCTTCTGTATTGCTGAGGCCTTTGTGAACACAGTGTGCCTTTTAGACTGTCCTTGTTATTGCAGAGAGCTAAGGACAGGATCCAAGCAGTTAAATAATCAATGCCTAATTAGAATTGGAGGAAGCAAACAACAGAGTCTGATGGATGGGAAACCACAGAATCAGTCAGGGCCATTCATGGGAGACCAAAGCTGGATCCAAAAGTCAAAGATTTGGTTCAGGGGTCCAGAAACAATTATTTTCTTTGGATTGCTAATGGGAAGCAACTGAAAAGAAACGCATATTTGAATAAATGTTGTGCTTTCTCCTGCAGGTAGAGCCAAACCTGACAAAAAGGAAACTGTATCAACACGACAACAAAATAATCCCAATAATTTGGGTGCTGTGTGGTTTCCGGGCTGTATGGCCGTGTTCTAGCAGCATTCTCTCCTGACGTTTCGCCTGCATCTGTGGCTGGCATCTTCAGAGGATCTGATGTTGGGAAAGCAAGTGGAGTATATATACCTGTTGGAGTGTCCAGGGTGGGTTTGGCTATAGCATGGCTATAGCTTTGTTTCCTTTGTCTATAGTCATCCTATGTTTGTGTGGAGCTGATTAGGATGACTATAGACATAGGATGACTATAGACAAAGGAAACAAAGGCCAGGATACTTCTATTCAGATGCTCCCACCTATTGACCTTGCTATCTCCATTGTTACTCCCATGCTATAGGCTTCATTGTTACTCATACTTCTGTTCAGATGCCCTCACCTATTGACCTGGCTGTCTTCTTTGTTACTCACAGACAATGTTTCTTCACCCACCCTGGACACTCCAACAGGTATATATACTCCACTTGCTTTCCCAACAGCAGATCCTCTGGAGATGCCAGGCACAGATGCAGGCGAAATGTCAGGAGAGAATGCTGCTAGAACATGGCCATACAGCCCGGAAACCACACAGCACCCCAGTGATTCCAGCCATGAAAGCCTTCGACAATACGATCCCAATAATGTTCCCAAATGTACAAAGTGCAAAAGTGCCATATATATTTTAATACTTCGGCACATGTGTGTCTGCTGGAGTGCAGAAACTGCAAAATAGTTATGAATATCAGGCTCGAGAGTCTCCAAAAGCACACTATAAACATTCAAGTATACTGTGCATTTCTCACATAAAGTCCTCTGGGAGGGAGTCACAATGTGCACAATTCAACCACAGTCCATAATTCAAGACAAGCTTCCCGTTTTATGCCTGTTTCATGCAACAGAACCACTCCATCAGCGTGTATGCTCCTTCTTGCCCATATTGTTTAGGAAATGCTATTCTTATCCAGATCATTAATAGCAGATTCTTGTGTTTGTCATGAGTGTTTGTCTAAACCAGGCTAAGGCTAATGGAGTTCAGTTTCTTACTTGTGGAAGAAGCTATTTGTGAACATCATTGGGGTTATTTTGTTGTAGCTTTGGTATAGTTTCCTTTTTGTTCTGTTTGGCTCTTCCAGTGCATACTGCTCCTGCAGGTAGATGTGACCAAGACATTCACCAGTGAGCACAGCATCTCTTTAACCCTCCAGGAACTATTTCAAATGTAATATAAAAGGATGGAAAAGGAAGCACAACTGACTTGTATTTCCTGTTGACCTATTTTCAAAGCAGAAAATTATTTGGATGTGAGAGAGAAATATGGAGAAAGGTGTTGGAAACCCTGGGATGAGGAAGGATTCTCTGTTTTGTTACTTTTTATATTTCTTTATGCTTTGGCCAACAGTTTTCAGTTCTCCATGTTTCACTGTCAGTGTTATTTATTTTATGTATTTAATCTCAGAGTTGGAAGGGACCACTAGGGTTGTCTAGTCCAACCCCCTTTCAACACATAAACTACAAGTATCATATCCTCAACAACTAGGTATTCAATCAGTACTGAGTGTAGAGGCAGAATAAGGGAAACTGTGCCCAAGGCACTGCCACGCCTTGTGCCCCTGTCGCAGAGCCACCCATCCCTGCCACATAAGAACATAAGAACAAGCCAGCTGGATCAGACCAGAGTCCATCTAGTCCAGCTATCTGCTACTTGCAGTGGCCCACCAGGTGCCTTTGGGAGCTCACATGCAGGATGTGAAAGCAATGGCCTTCTGCGGCTGTTGCTCCCGATCACCTGGTCTGTTAAGGCATTTGCAATCTCAGATCAAAGAGGATCAAGATTGGTAGCCATAAATCGACTTCTCCTCCATAAATCTGTCCAAGCCCCTTTTAAAGCTATCCAGGTTAGTGGCCATCACCACCTCCTGTGGCAGCATATTCCAAACACCAATCACACGTTGCATGAAGAAGTGTTTCCTTTTATTAGTCCTAATTTTTCCCCCCAGCATTTTCAATGTATGCCCCCTGGTTCTAGTATTGTGAGAAAGAGAGAAAAATTTCTCTCTGTCAACATTTTCTACCCCATGCATAATTTTATAGACTTCAATCATATCCCCCCTCAGATGTCTCCTCCCCAAACAACATTTTCTACCCCATGCATAATTTTATAGACTTCAATCATATCCCTCCTCAGACGTCTCCTCTCCAAACCACACCCCAGAATGCCATGCCATGCCCTCTCCATGGCCCGGCCACGCCTCCACCACGGCTCCGCCTGGGGCATCACACCCACCCCACCCCATTGGCGCTACGCCATTGACTGATTGGTTTTATAGATTTGTTTGTATTTCATATGTCCATTGCATGAGTTTTGCCCCCACACTGCAGAATGGAAATATGCAATACAAAATCATTTCCAGAATGTATATGTTATATATAATGCTCATTTATTGATGCACAAATAATGTTGAAAGATACATGAGTGTTACAAGAAGAAAACTGTCATATGGAGAATGAAAAGAGAGCAAATTGTGCTCAAAGGAGAAGCAAAAAATGAGGAATCAAAATAGCAGGGGTAAGAAGTCTGAAATAATCTCTGGATACGTTGCACAAGCAGAAATATCATCAAGGAGGAAGGAGCTACCGCTCAGTGGTCAAGCAGAAACATATGCTTGGAATACAGAAGTTCTTTCCTTAGAAAGGTCTCAAGTTAAAAGGATCTCAAATACTGCTGAGATAAATAGTGCTGTGCCGGACGGACCAATGGCTTCACTCTGTATATGGATAAGAAAACGACAGTATTTACTTGTAATTCAAAACATGTGCTGAATCTTTGTACACAATTACATTTTCTTAAAGAGGTGCCTTCTACTTCGAGCCAAATAATATAAATATAGCTCTGGGGGACTATATAAGTCAAGATCTGCCAGAGGCTTCCGGATTTGAGAGTGATTGAGACTGACTGGAAGAAGGATTCACCAACAGACTTTTATTTGTCTCTCAAGCAGGCATGACAAATCACATGACAAATCATTCACCCAGAAGCCTCATGGGTAGATCATTGGTAAAGTGCCTTGTTATATTTTCCCCAGTAGGCATAACAAGAACATTCTATAATTCTTCTTCCCTACAGGTTGGCAACCTCTTAAGGGACTGGAATCAATTCTTTTTTAAAAATGCGGACCCCGAATCCAGAGATATTTCTTACACTATTTAAAAATGGTGACTCCCTCTGTTTTGTTTTTCAGTTGCCTGCTCTTCATACTTTAACCCAGGGATTCTTAACCTTCAGAGTACAGCTGCCCTTGCATACTAACATAGTCATCAATTGGCCTCCTTCTTTATTTATTTACTAAAATATTTATATGCTACTCTTCCCACTATCTACAGCAACTCTCAGAAACATAAAAATCCCTGAGCTATAAATATTGAGCAATGAAAGCAATTTTCAAATGCCAGTGAAGAAAAACTGTCAAAAGGTGGCATATTGGCTACGAGAAAGCTGAGAGCAAGTTTGGACTGACATTTTGTGTGGAGGAAAGAGGAATCATCAATATCTCAGGTTCTTTTGCTCATGTATACCTTGGCTCCATAGAGATGTTCAAAGTGTGTACAGTTTACATGCCTACAGTAGGAGGTGCCTTGTGAATGTGATTAAGTTATACACATTGGTTCTCCTTTTTATGCCTGGTGCATTCATTGTATGCAGTTTGATGACTGAAAAGATCTGTATCATCCAAAAGAATTGAATCTCCATTATCTCCAAGTGCAAGTATCCTTCCACGTTGAGGAATTTATTTTAAAAATTAACTTGAATGGGACTGAGATGTGGAGGAAAAGGAAATCCAAAGCTGTCTTCAAAACAATGGTCAGTATTGTCTAGTCTGGTTGGGACTCTTCCAGGTTATCTATTTCCTAATCCTTTTAACTGGAGATACTGGGGATTGAAACCTGGGGCTTTCTACATGAAAAGCAGATGCTCTATCACTGAGCCCTGGTCTCTCCCAAAGACACACAGACTTAGTGTCAGCATTGTGTCCAACGCTGTTCTCTGGCCATTTGTACTCATGATCCAAATCAGTTTTTTGCATTTCTTATCTGTATAATGTCATGGCTACAATGCACACTTGATGTAAACATCACATCTGCTTTCAATCATGTAACAACTGCATATAATCCCAGGAGATCTCCAGCCAAGACCTGGAGGTTGGCAAGCCCATGCTGAGATTATATGCCTTTTCTGAATGTCTGAAATAGGGAGACAGTATTAATCCTTTTTCACGCTGTCAGGTAAATGTTGTAATTTTGTTCCATTGTCCGAAGCATGGCTGTTCTACTCATTGTTACATGCTAAATGCAAAAATAGTTTGACATTACTAACTGAGGAATATTTGCTAAGAAGAAATACAAGCTTCACAAATATAATGCAAGCTCAACAGAACCGGGAAGAAACCACACATTCAAGGAAATAAATGCATTTTGAGAGCATGATACCATATATCTTTTTGTTTCGTTTTGTTTTCTATTGACCAAGTTGCTATGAGAAAAAGTCATTTCCCCCCTAGCGCTGGCAGTGAAGCGTGATTAAAAAGAAAATTGTTTTTGTCATCTATCACCATTCAGGGTAACACACCTGGAAATGCATCTGCTGAATATACAAAAATGGAGGGAAAAATGACACTTCTTTTGGACAAAAGTGTAGATGGTTTCTGTGGCCGCTGGCGTGGGTCCGAATTGATAACGACACTTCATGGTTTCCTGTACAATAGGCAATTGGACGAAACAGGTTCAATTATTTCATCCTCAGACAGAAAAGGAAGGAAATGTGGTAAATGAGAAAGGAAATGGGAATTTGTATACTGGTATTTCAATGGTCTCATTGTCAAGATCCAGACTAGCATATGTTGATTGGGGAAGTTTAATCACCAATCAAGAAATTGTTAAGTACAACAAAGACTACTTCCTTTGTCAATTCGCTGTTGATTAAGATTGGAGAAGTAAATTAAAGCCAGAAACACACATGGTGGTTGTGGTGGGGGAGGGGGGGGGCAAGAAAGAAATATAATGTTGTCAATAGCTCAACAATTTGGCTCATTTTGTTACCATTTTTCCCTCTAATTGCCTCTTTGGGACAATCAGCCTAGAATCTAGAAAGACCATCTGGGCAGTTTTGTTCATCATTCATTGGTTCAATTAGGAGAGGACATGGAGCCAAACAAAATACATTTGCTACTTTCTGACAGCAGTTAATGAGGGATGCCGCTCTGGGCCTTAAGGACTGCTCCACCCATTATAAAGTCCTTGGGTTCCTCACAAGGTCAGCAGACACACCTGGTCTAGGAGTGTTGTGTTTAAACTTTGTTACCAGGTGCTGCAAGCCTAATTCTGCAGGTGAGACTTCCCCCTCCACTATTTATCGGACCTGAAATTTGTCCCATAACACTCCCTGGAACCCATTTCTGGTCAGGAAAATGCTGTAGAGGAAACGTCTTATGCCCCTTCTACTCCTCTGCAGCTGTCCTAAACTGAATCAGGGCCACACACACTTGAAAATTAAGTGCCTAGCATGCAACTCCAGGTGCATTTTTATCTGGTTGCATATTTTAAACAACTGTGGATTGGGGAATTCCGGGAAATTTGGGGGTGGAGTATGGGAAAGGTAAGGTTTTGAAAGGGAAGGGACCTCAGCAGGGGTATAGGGCTGCCAAGCCCCTGATAGGGTCAGAGGATCCCCTACCTCTGGACCCCAACCCTGCTGTCAATCACCATCCTTCCACAGTGGACAAAGCCTAATTGCTGACAACATGGCATGGAAATAGACATTATCATGTGAGCCAGTGTCGTGCAGTGGTTGAGAGCAGATGGATTCTAATCTGGAGAACCAGGTTTGATTCCCCACTTGTCCATCTGAGTGGTAGAAGCTTATCTGGTGAACTACCGTGTTTTCCCAAAAATAAGACAGTGTCTTATATTAATTTTTGCTCCCAAAGATGCGCTATGTCTTATTTTCAGGGGATGTCTTATTTTTCCGCTCCACAGCTGCATGCTCTGGTATTCTGTTTGACGGGCAAGCTTCCAAACAAAAACTTTGCTACATCTTACTTTCGGGGGATGCTTTATATTTAGCACTTCAGCAAAACCTCTACTATGTCTTATTTTCAGGGGATGTCTTATTTTTGGGGAAACAGGGTAGATGTGTTTCCACATTCCTACATTCCTGCTGGGTGACCTTGGGCTAGCCACAGTTCTTTGGAACTCTCTTAACCCCACCTACCTTACAAGATGTCTGTTGTGGGGCGAGGAAGGGAAACAAGTTTGTAAGCCACCTTGAGTCTCCTTGCAGGAGAAAAAGGTGGAGTTTAAATCCAAACTCTTCTTCTTCTATTAACCATGCAGTGACATTCTGGTATTTGGGCAAAACTCTATGATAAAATGGATTCTGGTGTAGCATGCTGTAGTCATTAAGAGGAGGTGGACTCTAATCTGGAGAATCGAGTTTGATTCCCCTGAGCAATGGAGTCTTATCTGGTGAACCAGCTTTGTTTCCCTACTCCTACACATTTCGGCAGGGGGACCTTGGGCTAGTCATAGTTCTCTTAGAACTCTCTCAGCCCCACCGACTTCACATGGTGTGTATTGTGGGAAGAGGAAGGGAAAGGAGTTTGTAAGCACTTTCGAGTCACCTTAAAGGTGAGAAAAGGGGAGATATAAATCCATACCCATCTTATTTTGCCCAAATATAATTACATCCCCAAATCTGAGAATCTCACTTGGCAATGTGATGATCACCATTTCTGGCATGAATTGAAAGTGACATTAGCACATGGCCAGCAACATGGCTAGAAGGCCAGGCTAGACCTTCTCCACTGCCCATTAGTCTACCCTTCCCCTGTTAATTGCCAAGGAGTACCTGGCAATCTAGCAGAGAATACATCTTCGGAAGCAGCCATTTTCTTCAGGAGAACTGATCTCTGTAGTTTTGAAATCAGTTGTAATTTGAGGAGCTTTCTATGCCTCACCTGGAGGCTGTTAATACTAGATAGATACCTGTTCCATGTCCACATGCTGGTCCCTGGTATAGCATCTTCTCTCTTCTCTAGAGTGGTACTGAGGCTTGGGCCCTTTCCGCTGGTGCCTCTCCACCAACAGAAATTATGCAGGTGGAGGGGTGGGGGCCATTTGCACAGGAATGTGCAAGCGGCCCCGCAGAAGCCGGTGCAGAAGAGGTGGCTTCTGCATCCCCCCCACTCACTTCATCTTCCAGCGTCGCTCTGGAGGGTGTCAGAGACCCACCCACGCTGCCCTCTGACCCCTGGAGGTCGGAGGGCAACGTGGGCGGGTCCCCGATGGCCTCCAGAGCACACTGGAGGATGAGGTGAGTGAAGGGGATGGGGAAAGCAATGGGAAGATGGCGTTTTAGAATAACCTTGCTCAATGTCCTGGGCGGCCAGGACAGCGCTGCTGTGATCCAGCAGCGCCTCCTGTGCGAACAGCTGCCCAGGGACGGCGTTTTTGCCCTCCCTGGGTTGCTGTAAGTGGCCCATGCGGAAAGGGCCCTGGGAACCTCTTCGTCAGGAAAGTTCCCCTTCCTTCATCTTTGTTGGCGTTCTGTTACATTCTTACAATGTGGGCAGAGATGAAAAATAACTTTTTGCTTGGGTCTTTATTGATGCTGTCACTTCATGGTTTGTCTGGGAGATTTTAAATGCTTTGTAGCTGATGCTGACTGATGGTGGTTTTTTTATGATACAGTTAGGAAGAGAACTAGGAGCTACTCACCAGTTGATAACTCAGTGGCAAATTCACAGATTATGCCAAGTGTGTAAAGTAGGTGTCAGTTGGAACATATTGCAGATTACACTGCACCATTCAGTTTCTCTTCCACCTGTAATGATGAATGTCAAGTCAAGAATTCTCCACCTGACCCACTGGCTGCCCAGTGCTGAGCATTTTTTATATGGAAGATGGCAGCTGAAGTGCTAATATTTTCTTCTGCTGTACAGATTTTAAACATTAATTAAGCCTCGTGACAGCTATAGAAACACCCCAGTAAGCAATATATGAGCAGAGTCTAGAAATAAAATGCTACAGAAATTCTAGCTGAATGCACATCTCTTGTTTAATATCCTACTGAGACCAAAACAGAAAGGGGAAGGAAAAAAAACTTCCACCCGGAAAAAGCAGGTAATCAAAAAGGTCGACAAAAAGCATATTAACAGAATGAATACCTATGGGTTACATAGGCTAAATTAACAAAACTGTGTGTGTGTAAAGTGCTGTCAAGTCACCAATACTTTCCATTGCCATTTTAACAAATGATCTGCCCTAAATATAAACAAAGGCCCTTTCCGCATGGGCCATAAACGCCGTCCCCAGGCCGCTGTTCGCACAGGGGGCGCAGCTGCATCGCAGCCGCGCCGCCCTTGCGCCGGCCGCCCGTCCCGACGCCGGCATTTCCCCAGTGCGCTTGGAAGCGCACTTGTTGAGAAAATGCCGGTTGGAAGCCGCTGCCGTGCGAACGGCAGCGGCTTCCCGGTGCTTCCCCCTCTTGCTCCCTGTACTTATCTTGTCCCCGGGCCTCCGGCGCATCACCGAGGCCTGGGGACATGCCCCCCTGCCCTGCGCCGCTGGAGCAGGCGTGCAGGGCCAGGGGGCGTGTCCCCAGGCCTCAGCAACGCGCCAGAGGCCCGGGGACACGCCGGGTCAGGCGGACGCTGGTGTTCCGTGGCGCCAGCTGCCTGGCTCTTTCTAGGACCGTCCGTGCGGACGGTCCTAGCGTCGTCGGGTCGGCGTCGAGTACGCCGACCCGGCCGCTTCCGCATTTGTGCGGAAACGGCCAAAGACTTTCCACTTCACAAAAACAGGATATCAATCCAGATGTTAAAGCGCTGTCAAGTCACAACTGAATTAGGACAACCCAGCAGGGTTTTCAAGGCAAGAGACTAAGGCCCCTTCCGCACATGCAAAATAATGCGTTTTCAAACCACTTTCACTACTGTTTGCAAGTGGATTTTGCCATTCCGCACAGCTTCAAAGAGCACTGAAAGCAGTTTGAAAGTGCATTATTCTGCATGTGCGGAATGAGCCTAACATAACTAGTTTGCCATTGCCTTCCTCTGTATAGCAACTGGGGTGTTTCTTGATGGTTTCTCATCCAAGTACTAACCCTGTTTAGCTTCTGAGATCTAATAAGATCACAACTGTAATACATTGCAAATTGTTAAAAAAATACAAATGTCTGAGTCATTCAGCAGCCCTGCATATTGGCTTGCCGATATGCGGGATGACATAAATTCTCAAGCAGTGTGACATATAGATCCATTCTGTACAACCTAAATAAGATGTCCTTGGATGCTAAAAAAAGGAGCCCTGAGAAGGCACTTGGAATAGCTTTCTTCCCAATATCTTCTTGGGATGCCTCATTTTAGCTAGCTGCAAGCCCAGCCAAGTGTAGAGCAGGGTTTTTTTTCCTGGTTACTGCATATCATCAATTGCATATCTTCAACTGTCCCCAGGCCAGTTCTAATTAGAACATTTGATGCAGCTGGGACACTTCTAGTTGGGAGGGGAATCCAGTTTGGAGGGGGCAATTTTCTCCAAGCCTGGAAGGTTCTCTGAGGACATCCCCAGGAGTCATTGAAGAGTCACCAGACTATGGCTAGCATTTCCCACACAGTAGCAAGTCATTCCTTTTTTACCTCCCTGTTGTTTCCAGAAAGAACTTTGCTTGTACTTTGCAACTGGAAGCCTCAAGATCAACTATACAACATAGCACTTCACTTTAGAGAGTTAATTTTATTATTTTCTGTGTACCTATTATTGCCAAGCTGAAATTCTGTCTGATTTTAAAACATCTTTCTAATTTTCTGAGATTAAGCTTGGGAGAGCCACTCTTATCCCACCTCGGTCTCGGGTCCTTTTTCCCTCCTAGTGAATCCAGACCAGCTGATTGTTCAAGGATTTATTGTGAAAGTTCAAAACAAAGAAATAAAACTTAAATGCACGGAGGTTGCTCAGCCGGTTACATTCCTTTTGGTTCTTTGTCCCCATTCCGGGAACCCGTGGCCCAGAGATGCTTCTCTGACCATGTCTCAAGATGGAATTAAAAATCCTTTGTTTTCCCCTTCTCAGGAAACTCCGTTCAGGCCAAGAGGTAACTTCGGCCTTTTAAGTTACATCCTAGCACCTCTGCATAGTTTCCTGTCCTCCCTCCAGGAGATCAAAAGGCAAAGATGCTTTTCACAGTCATATGTGACTTCCCTTTACTGTAGCGATAGCATCTTCCATGACAAGCACTATCTTTTAAACAATGTGTTTACTGGCCAAACCCAGAAGTGCTTGTTGGCTATGTTACTGACAGTGGTGGACCTTTTGCTGCTACTAAGCTCATTCTGAAGCCTGACAGGGTTTTGAAATTTGCTGATCCAACATCATCTAGGACTCTTGGAACAATCCTATCTAGTCTACCCAGAGGTTAATCCTAGATGAGTAGAATTCCTTCTGAAAACACTTTTCCTCAGGACGTCTTATTTGTGCTGTGTAGAATAGGCCATTAAAGGATTTCCTATTTGTTTTTGTTACTAAGGCACAGGAGAAGGTAGTTGTATTGCTCTGTGATAGCAACAGCAAGTAATAACAGAACCCTCTTCAAAACTGGACTTCTTGTGCTGGAAACTTTAATAACTAGTTGAATTTACAAAAGACAATAACACAAGTTTGGTGGTCTGTAAGGGCCATGGGAAAAAAATTTCACTAGACGCTGAGGGCTTTTTTGCACTTACTGCCTGCCTGGGGGATATTTGCTTCACGGTGGGGTTTTCCTGTGGTTGTCTGTTTACACAAGAGATTACCCCCTGCAGAAGTGTCCCTAGCTGTAGTATCCCTCCTATGGTGCCTGTCCTTGGACTGGAGTACGTACTCAGGTACTCATTCTCAGGTTCATTCAGCAGAGATGAGCTGGTCCAAAGAAACAACCATCAGCATTAACTAACATGCACGAATTAGGAACTGAAACAAAGAGTTCTGTGCAGTAGGACCAAATTACATGGTACAGATAATACGGGAGGAGCAGAGTGTTCCATTATATACATATATACACAAAACACATACCATACGTGCAGAGCCCTTTAGCCTATACTATTTCCATTTTAAAAGGGCCCTTTCCTTCTTATCTAAAATATTCCTTCCAGTCCAACAAGGACAGAAGTTTAAATTCTGCATGCCTTATTGTTTTCCTGCAAGCTCCATTTGGAGAGGCAGTCTCCCTTTCTTTCCTGGCAGTTTTGGTTTATCCAGAGCTCAATAGATCGTGTCAGTTTCACTCAAGGTTCCTTGCTCCAAGTAATGGACTGTAGCCCTTCTGACCATTCTGAAATTGTGGCCAAAAGAGTGGGAAAAACCACAGAGCTGAGGGGGCTTTGGCCACCGGTGTCTTTGTCATCTCCACGTGAGGGAGTGCTTCTTGCATGGCGGAGGGGGCAAATGTATCAGCGCAGCCCAGCATTGCATCTATGGCAAAATCACCACCCCCCCAAAAAAATCTGGATTGGGCTGCCTGTCTTCTGTGTTCAGTGATGGAAAATAAAAGTTTAATTTCTCTTCCAGAAATTGTCAAATGTTCAACAACAGGACTCATGTTTTTAATATGGGTTCTATGCAGCAAAGGAAACATTTTAAAATCACCATCTTCAGCTCTCTTTTTCCAAATTGATGCCCTTTTATGAAACGCAATTAGCTTATCTCTTGAAGTTAGAATATTTTTATTTTTACCTTGCATACTTGTGTTAAGGTTATTGAAGTGCATAAACACCACTGTTAAATATTCTACCCTGGAAATCCAAAATTCACATCACAGGCACTCACAAAAGCATTCCTGTTTTTCTTCCTCAAAAACACAAAAATCTCTTTTTGGAGTTCAGGTACATAGTACGGAACTTTCCCCCTCCTCTGCCATCTCACTTCTATATGTAAAATTAAATTTCTGCCTTGTGAATCTATATCAAAACATTTTTTTAAAAAATAAACATGTCTTTCGTTGTCTTCTTTTGATGAAATTAACTGTTTCCCTTAACATGGTTTGTCTAAGGCTTTTCACGGCCGGAATGACATGTGGAGTTTCTGTATGCCAGTGGTTTAATGAAGCATTTGTTTTCCTGATATTTCACCTGCATCTGTGGCTGGCATCTTCAGAGGATCCTCTGAAGATGCCAGCCACAGATGCAGGCGAAACGTCAGGAGAGAATGCTGCTAGAACACGGCCATACAGCCTGGAAACCACACAGCGCCCAACTGTTTCAACAGCTTGATCCAGAACATTTTTTTAAAAAAATTCATTCCTAATGTTTTTGAA
This sequence comes from Sphaerodactylus townsendi, assembly GCF_021028975.2. Classification (NCBI taxonomy): domain Eukaryota; kingdom Metazoa; phylum Chordata; class Lepidosauria; order Squamata; family Sphaerodactylidae; genus Sphaerodactylus; species Sphaerodactylus townsendi. Next base: position 24,592,440 of record NC_059428.1, read on the forward strand.
ACATCTCTGTGTAGAAAGTAATGAGTTCTAATAACATTGGGATTCTGCTGTTTTACAAGTGATGCAAACCATTTCATACAACCTACCACAGTTGGAGCACCGTCTGTACCAATGCCAATACATGACTGCCATGAAAATTTCCATTTTTCAAGGTGGGGAGTTGAAGTATCAAATATGATCTTTTGTAGAACCTGGCATTTCTCTGCAACAACAAAAATTGTTAATTATTTGGTCTTCATCAGTAAAACAAATAACTGCAAGTATCTGCACTTTACTACTGATGTCAATAGATTCATCAACTTGCAAAGCAAAATCTAAATTTTGAAGTTTATTCCATACATTTTCTTCTAGCTCAGCTGACGGTTCTGTAATTCTTCTAAGAACTGTATCATTCAATAGAGGAATTGGGCTTATTTCTTGTTCTGCTTCATTTCCTAACATTGTTTTAACAGCCTTTCTATATGGCAGCAAAATAGTTGACTCTGATAGAATATGCTACTTTATGTTTTATTGCATCCATGTAAAAACAATAAAAAGGGCTTTTTTGTTGTGTCTCTAGCAAAAAGAAGAAAAAGGATATCAAAATGTCACTGTATGGAGAAGATGGTGAAATTCTAACAGGAGACAGAGAAAAGGCAGAACTACTCAATACTTTCTTTGCCTTGTTTTTTTTCCGAAAAGAAAAACAATGCTGAACTGGGGGACATAGATCAGAAGATACAGTAGGGAAAATTCATCACAGAATAAAGAGCTAGTACAGGAATACCTGAATGAATGAATTCAAAGATACTCCGAGCATGACACAACTTTCATCTTGTCCAGTGGCCATGACACTTATTTACATTTGGCTCTGTTTTTGGAAGGGGAAAAGGTTGAATGCAACTAGCCATCTTTGGTTTACTTTAGTTTGATTGGTCAAAAGTAGACCACACATAGGAGATTTTGAATGTGTACCCCAAGTCCTGATTTCTTACAGCATTCTCCATTTTACCCTCTCAATAATTCTGTACTTTAAGCTGAGAGTGTGTGATCGGCCCAAGGTCACTCAGTATGGTTCCATGGCATAGTGGAGATAAAAACCTGGGACTCCCAGATCCTAATCTGATTCTCAAAATATACCACGCTGGCTGTTTAAACAGCAGCATTGTCTTATGTCTCTATCTCCTCTGCCCACCACCACAATGCCACATCTTGGCATTGTAAGTTTCCCTGCCCTCTAAGCAGAGGTGTACCAGGAGAAAATGGTGCCCAGGGCAACATCCCCCCCGCGCTCCTCACTAGCTAACTTACCCCCTACAGCTGGTTTGCTGGACGTCGCCAGCACGCCTTTTCAGGAAAGTCTCATCTTCCCTCAGCCTCTGGCTTTTTGTGTAGAGAATGTTGGAGTGCTAATTCCCTCTCCCTCGTGAAACCAGAGAGCTGTGGGCCAGAGAGTCTGGAGGACTCAAATGATTAAGGAGAGGAGATGCTTTTTCCTACTGCTACGGAGAGGCCAGCAGTGTGTGGGGGGCAATTTTGCACCTCCACTATGTGGTGCCTGGGGGCATGTGACCAACCATGGCCCTCTGGCAGATACGCCGCTGCCTCTAAGTCAAGAGAATTCCAAGGAGGCTTTTCTTTTGTTCCAAAACCTCTGAGTAACTGCAGGAAACTTTTCGCATAACTATTTTAATTCACTGTACATATACTTATGCATTTCTTAATCTTTGCATGATTTCCAGAATGGCATCAAAATGTCACTGCAATGTCTGCCCACTTGTAATAACCATAACACTAAAATATTTAGACCATAAGGCAGCGTGCAGAAAAATCAGACACAAAATACCCAGGTTGAGTCTACTGAAGGTGTACAATATGTTTGGGCCCCTTCCTTCCTTCACAGCAAACTCCGGTGGCCTATTTTAGCTGCAGCAGCTAAGACAGAACAGCAATCCATGCAGAGTTAAGGAAAAAGAAAATGATTGGGCAAAGGAAATACTAGCCTGTGCTTTGGAGGTTTTGGAATTCACCAAAGGTTACAACTTAAAGGAAAGCCAAAGAACCTGAAGGGGTGGCAGAGGACGTGGCAATCAGTCTGAAAAACCACACTGCATCTCTGAAGTGTGCTGAAAGATCTCATGCCCCAGAACAGGAGGATCCCTGAACAACTGCTAGTCACTTTAAATTACTCTGCATTTCAAACATGTTCCTTCCCCAAACCAGGATAGTCAGACAAATTCAGTATGATTCATTATGTGTATTTGAATTGCATTCCCACATTCCACGAACACAATATTCTGTAATGGGATGTGTATACCAATAGAGAGGGACACCAGCAATGTGGTAGTGCAAGTTTTTATCCCAGGAACACCTTCACTAATCTGGACAGGGGAGCATCCTGCCAAAAACAAAATTATTTGGGGATGCATTCAATAGCAGCCTGTACCCTACCACTAGTGGTGCCAACCTCCAGAGGGTAGCTGGAAATCTCTTGGGATTACAATTGATCTCCAGGTGGACGAGTTCAGTTCACTTGGAGAAAATGTCTGCTTTGGAAGGTGGATTTCTGAATCATGCCCTTCTCAGACTCCATTCCCAGGTATGACCCAATTCAGAGCTGGCAACCCTACCTACCATTCCACTAAGCCTTCATCCAGCCTGCAGAACCTTCTTTCTACTACAGTGGTTTGTCCACCAATTAGAAGAAGAAGAAGAAGAAGAAGAAGAAGAAGAAGAAGAAGAAGAAGAAGAAGAAGAAGAAGAAGAAGAAGAAGAGGAGGAGGAGGAGGAGGAGGAGTTTGGATTTATATCCCCCCTTTCTCTCCTGCAGGAGACTCAAAGGGGTTTACAATCTCCTTGCCCTTCCCCCCTCACAACAAACACCCTGTCAGGTAGGTGGGGCTGAGAGAGCTCTGAGAAGCTGTGACTTGCCCAAGGTCACCCAGCTGGCGTGTGTGGGAGTGTACAGGCTAATCTGAATTCCCCAGATAAGCCTCCACAGCTCAGGGGGCAGAGCTGGGAATCAAAACCAGTTCCTCCAGATTAGATACACGAGCTCTTAACCTCCTACGCCACTGCTGCTCCTTACATTGAAAGAAAGCTCCTCAGACTGAAGAAAGACTACTTATACTTGAGGAATTTCTTGCAGCTCAAGGTAGGGTAACACCCACTAATTTGTCATTGGCATCATATATCATAATGTTTTCACCCCCATGGATTTTCTGCCTCCAGAATCAACGTTCCCGGACCATCTCTATTGGTTTGTAATTTGTTTAATTTATTTGTCAAGACCGTAAGTCAAAGCAACAGCAAAGCCATAAACATTTTAAAAATTACAATCCAATGCATGCAACATCATCCTTGATCTGAAATAAATTACATGTGCAGCTTCAAACAATTTTTTTTGCTGCTGTATAAAGAAATAGCTTTTTCTCTAATATCCATATCGCTGTTTGATCTTTTTGGATCCCATTAAGATATTTATGTTAGAATTCCCTCTGCCTTGGACACTTGCATAGTTATGGAAGCAACATTGCAATTGTATACACCTTTCTATTCTTTTTTGGACAAGTAGAGGCAGTACTTTTCTGGATCAGGGAAAGAGTGTGTGCATTGAAAGCTAGTATGTCAGGAAGAAAGCAACAATGGAACCCTTTCTTGACATGCTAGTTTTCCATTGTTTTTACTCCTGAATCATGTTTTATGATAGCATATGCTGGGAGAGGAAATGTGCCATATATTTCTGAAAGCAAACTGCATTTCATGTAAATAATAGCTGTGCTGTTCTCTTACATAGTGGAGGAGTAAAACTCAATAGAGAAGTACAGTGACCTAAGAATTACCTGTGATAGTCAGCAAGGTGATGTATCTGAAAGAACCTTGAAGTCTCAGTGTCAACAGTCTCGAGATATACCCTTCTAAGCTGATTATGAGAAGACAAGACTCAGTGGAAAGGCAATAATGGTAGGAAAGGTTGAAAGCAACAGGAGTCCACATTTTGCAAGATCTGAGCAAGGCTGTTATTTCAAAAGTCTTTAATTCATAGGGTCTCCATACGTCTCTGAGAAGCAGTAGCACATGGTGCAGTTTTATCAATAACAACCAACCAACCAACCAACCAACCAACCAACCAACCAACCAACCAACCAACCAGAAGAAGAAGAAGAAGAAGAAGAAGAAGAAGAAGAAGAAGAAGAAGAAGAAGAAGAAGAAGAAGAAGAAGAAGAGTTGGATTTATATCCCCCCTTTCTCTCCTGTAGGAGACTCAAAGGGGCTTACAAATTCCTTTCCCTTCCCTCCCCCCTCATAACAAACACCCTGTGAGGTAGGTGGGGCTGAGAGAGCTCAGAAGAACTGTGACTAGCTCAAGGTCACCCAGCTGGCGTGTGTGGGAGTGTACAGGCTAATCTGAATTCCCCAGATAAGCCTCCACAGCTCAAGCTGTAGAGCGGGGAATTAAACCCGGTTCTTCACCTGCTCTTAACCACTACGCCCTGCTGCTCAGGGGCGCAGAGGTTTCAGCTGCTAAGTCTCATTCCCTGGAGCTCTGTGAACAGGAACTTGGCTAAACAGACAAGGCTACACTCATCTCTGAGTAATCTCTGAGAAGGAATGGCATGCACAATAATCTCTGAAAGGCAGAAGTGAGCAGTAGCGGTGGCAAAAGATGAACTGTTATTTTGGGGGGTTGTCTTTAAATCTTTAAATATAAGTCTTTAACTGTTTGTGTGTATGTGTGTGTGTTTGAGTGCTTGTGGGATTTTTTAAAGGGCTTGAATGTGTTTTTTCAGGGTTTGGGGGGGCTTTTGTTAGTGTGGGGGTTTTTTCTTTGTTTTTATTTTGTGTGGGGCATTTTTCTTTGTTTTTGGCCATGTGCTTGACTCAGGCTTCTGAGAGGTGGGGCTTCTGATAAGTCCCCAGCTCCAGTTAGCTACCGTAAAGCAATTTTGAGCAATATCTGAGAATCAGCAGAAAGGAGCAGAACAAAGAGCAAAAGGTGAGCTCTGTTTTTTTTTTGGAGGGGGGCAGTTGTCAAATCATTCATAATCAATATTTCAGGAGAGAGTAGAAGGTGACTTGGGGACATGATTGGGAGTAGAGGCTTCAGCCACTAGGTTAGGCTGACCAGACGTCCCGCTTTTGGCGGGACAGTCCCGCCTTCACATAATTTGTCCCGCGTCCCGCAGGTTAGTTCCATTGTCCCGATTTTGGGAGGCTGTCGCACTGCCTTCTGGGGTGCAAGGCAGTGTGGCAGCCTCCTGCGTGCGCGGCCACAGAAGCGCACTGCCTTCTGGGGCGCTGCCATTTCCCACGGCCGCTACCCCCTCCCAGTTTACAAAGGTGACCATCTGGTCACCTTACACTAGGTCTCAGTCCCTGGAGCTTGGCTAACAGGCAAGGCTAACACTCAATTCGTGGAGGAATTTAGTGGGAGACATTTTGAAAAGGAGGCATATTTAAAACTACTATTTAATACTGTGAGATATGGATGGTCAGGGAGTTGCTTCAGTCACCTGCAATAGCTATGGTTTGTTTGTTTGTTTGTTTGTTTTGCTGGAGGATGTGGGTATACCAGCAGCAAAGTGAAGGCTCGTTGCTCTCTTGAAAGAAAAGGTCCAGTAGCTTGAGGAACAAATATCTACTCTTCAGACTGTTAAGCAGAATTAGGATTTTTCTGGACAGAGTGGAGCAGAAAGTATTGAGGATCTCTCTGAGGAGGATGGCAGGTCTCAAAAACAGGAGGTGGGTGATTGGAAGAATGTGACACGTAGAAGTACAAGAACCAGGGAGCATTCTGTGTGTCTGAAGCAACAGAATCGATATGAAGTTCTCTCCCTTTTTCAGTGAGGATAAGGAACAGTTATAGGAGCAACAGAGTCATCCCTCAGAGAATGTGCAAGTGACAGAAAATTGAGGCCATGGAATGTATCCTGCAGAACACCAGCGAAGATGTGTGGTAGTGGTAGGGGACTCCCTGCTGAGGGGAACAGAAACAGTGATTTGCAGGCCTGACAAAATGTCTTGAGCGGTATGCTGTCTCCCCCGAGGCAAACAATTATGATGTCACAGAGTGGCTGACAAGACTTGTCAAGCCCACTGACCATTATCCCTCCCTTTTGAACTATGTGGGAACAAATGACACTGCAAGATGTAACTTTTGGGACACCACAAGGGATTTTGAGGCTCTGGGAAGGAAGCGGAAGGATCTGGATGCACAGGTTGTCATTTCACCTCTGCTCCCAGTTGAAGGACACAGCCCAGGGAGGGAAAGAAGAATAATGGAAGTGAAGAACTGGCTTCACAGGTGGTACTGCCAGGAATGTTGAGGCTTCTTGGACCATCATGCTCTCTGGTTTCATGAGGATGGACTACTGGCAAGGGATGGGTTGCACCTCATGGTTGTAGGTAGGAACGTTTTTGCTAGAAGGTTCACAAACCTGATCAGGAGGGCTTTAAACTGAGTTATGTGGGGGAGGGAGGCAGTATTCAAGTGGTTGCAACCCGGGATTTTTCAAAAGACTCACGAATGGTGTCATTCTTTAAAAAATGGTTTTGGGAAAATAACACAGGGCACACTCGTTTTAGGGGTAGGATCTATGCAAAGTCCTCCCCCCCCCAATTTTTTCATTCTAAATCTGTGTTTATTGGCCCATGTGGAGTGGGCCTGGACGTTTTAGCAGACCTTATGAATCAGCGGTGTGAAGCAGCAGCCAAGAAAGCCAACGCAATTCTGGGCTGTGTCAATACAGTGTCTACACCGAGGGATGTAATAGTATCACTCTATTCTGCATTGGTCAGACTTCACCTGGAATGCAGTTCTGGGCACCACATTCAAGAAGGATATTGACAAGCTGCAATGGGTCCAGAGGAGGGAGGCCAAAATGGTAAAAAGTCTGGATTCTTTGCCCTATGAGGAGTGGCTTTTGGGAATGGAGAAGAGAAGGTTAAGGGGTGACATGATAGCCATGTGTAAATATTTGAAGGGATGTCATGTTGAAGAGGGAGCAAGCTTGTTTTCTGCTGCTCCAGAGGGTCAGGGGATGTTATCTATGTGATGGAGATGTGTTCCCAATTCTATGTAACCGCCCAAGAACAAGGAGTAATGAGGTCAAGGTACAGGAAAAGAGATTCCTCCTAAACATTAGGAAGACCTTCCTGACAGTAAGGTTGTTTGACAGTGGAATGCACTGCCTCAGAGTGTGGTGGAGTCTTGGTGGAGCCTCCTCCTTTGGAGGTTTTAAACAGAAGCTGGATGGCCATCTGTCAAGGATGTTTTGATTGTGTATTCCTGCATGGCCTGCAGGGGGTTGGACTTGATGACCTTTGTGATCTTTTCCAACCCTACGATTCAAAGTCGAAAGGGACTTGATGGAACATAACGAATATGGAAATCCGTATAAGCTCACTGAATTCACCTTTTCTCCTCCAGCCTAACCCACCTCATGTGATTACTGTGAAGACACAAAAGAGAAGAGAGAATTATGGATGTTTCCTTGAGCTGCTCAGAAAAAAATGTTAGCTAAAAATATTACAGAGGTACATTGTACTCTTCCTCCTTCTTCCCTGTTTGAATATTTCAACACCTGCTGAAAAAGAACACAACTATGCAGTGAACCATAACAGACAGAAGATCACCAGGATACTGAAGAGGGTACAGAAAGATGAAAACGATTCTGTAAAGATCAAGTGCTTTTATTTTATTCACAGATACCAAACTATATTGTACATTTTTTTTCATACAGTATAAAAATCTCTCTGAAACCATCCGCCTTACCCTTCTGAGCTTCTTGGAGTAGAGTGATTTTTTTGAAAAAGATAGACAAAGGGGATCTAGGTTGGCTGCTTGCTAAATTTTCGAAGTCAAAACAGCTTCAGCAGTCCTAGATTAACATAATCCAAAATATATAAAAAATAAGGCATGAAGATCGTTCGGCTTGAATCACTAAGCGAGAAATACTTGACATGAAGTTCAGGACTCCAGATGCACTTCTGGAAACCATCAGCCTGCTGTAAGCTAGGGATGTTTTTGACCTTCTCAGTGGTTAGGAGACTATTGAATGCCTCTTTTCATTCCTGCAGTGTGGAATAAACACAAGGACACCACCCATGTATAGGTTCCGAATACTCCCCATCACATATGCATCTTTACATTTTTATGTAATGATTTGTCCTAACTGTGTGTAGCTAACCTATACAATGCATAGAGGATTTTTTTTCAGGCAGGAAAAGGCAAACAAATAAAATTAAATGTCACATTCAAAACGAACAGGAGGAGCACATCAGAAATGGATAACGGTCAGCTTTGTGCATGCCTGTTGCTCAGTGATGCTATTGGCCTATACTAGGAGTGGATATTGCAGGTCATTCTTCAAGCACAATGATATGGCAGCTGAACTGTACACCCCACCAACCTGCCTCCTGCCTCTACTGCCACCTAGTGGCATTCTCTTGGAATATTCCCTCTCTTGCTCCTCAAGATGCTTTTAACAGCAAGGTGATGCATTCACCCTGCTCCCATCACACACAACCAGAGTTCAGTAGCACTGAGAATGTTGCAGACAAGCACAGTATTGCAAACCAGGCAAACAACATCCCATGACTTCACTGTGTGCTCTCTATGTGAATAATAGAATCATAGAGTTGGAAGGGGCCATACAGGGCATCTGCTCCAACTTCCTGCTCAGTGCAGGATCAATCCAAAGCATTCTTGACTATTCATTCAGCTGCTACTTGAACACTGCCAGTGAGTGGGGCCTCATCATCTCCCTGGGCAGCCAGCTCCACCGCTGAACTACTCTTACTGAAGCTGGTCCAGAATGCAGCGGCACGGCTTTTGACAGGAGGTGATTACTCAGATCATATCACCCCTGTGCTATGCCGTCTGCACTGGCTCCCAGTGGAGTTCCGGATCGTCTTCAAGGTGCTGGTAATAACCTTTAAGGCCTTACGCGGCATGGGGCCCTCATATCTACGGGACTGCATCACACCCCTTATGTCCCACATAGGCCACTGCGTTCAGCAGTGGCAGAATTGCTGGTGACCCCTAGCCCTGCGACGATGTGGCTGGCCTCGACCCGGGCCAGGGCCTTTACGGCTCTGGCCCCAGCCTGGTGGAATACCTTACCTCCATCAGTCCGGGGCCCTCTCGCGAGGATCTTGGCGAAGTTCATGGGCAGGGCGTGTAAGGCAGAATTCTTCCACCGGGACTTTGGAGAGGCTGGCCGCCGTTCTACTGCCCCCCCCCACTGAAACTCTGCTTCTAATTTCCATCTTTGTCAGTCTCTTGAGTTTGGGCCTTGCTGTGACTCCATCTGGGGCCCACCTGTTCCCTCTCTCCCTTTCTTTCTCTTTTTATCTTTTCCTTTGTTCTTAGCCTTTTAGGAAACGGGTTTGCTCTGTTTGAACTGTTTGAACTGTTTTATACTGTTTGAATGGCTTGGATTATTCAAATTATATGTAACTGCTGCCGGAGTTTTAATGTTTAAATTATATTGTTGAGTTGCTGTTAATAACAGCCATGTTGTTGAGCCGCCTCGAGCCCTCCGGGGAAGAGGCGGCCTATAAATCTAAAATATAAAATAAATAAATAAATAAATATGTTTTCCTAATGTCTAGCTAATTCTTTTCCTCCATAGGCGTAGCTGTGCCAAACTGCGCCTGGTCACATTCTAATTTTCCGCCCCCCATGCCCCCCCTTCCCACACTTACCTTAGTTCCTTTCCTTTTCCAGAACTTTTTCAGGCTGCAAAAGACCTGTTCTCAGTAAAAATGACCTGATGGGAACTATACTTCCCAGGGGACCTTGTGAGCCCCAAGGTCTCCTGGGAACTTTAGTTCCTCAGGCTGTTTTTACTGCAAACAGGTCTTTTGCAGCCTGAAAAAGTTCTGGAAAAGGAAAGGAACTAAGATAAGTGTGGAAAGGGGGCACTGCGGGGGGGAGAGAAGAAAGTGGGAGGGGCCTGGGGCGATTTTCCGCACCCCCCAGGCGTGCACCCAGTGCACAGCACACACCCCGCCCTCTTGTAGCTTCGTGACTGCTTTCCCCATAATGTAAACCCATTATTGCAAGTCCTGTCCTCTGCTACTAACAGGAACAGCTCCTTACCCTCCTCTGTGGCAGTCTTTCAAATATTTAAGGAGAGCAACCATGTCCCCCTTCAATCTCCTGTTCTCCTCACTGAGCATTCCAAACTTCCTCCAAATTTCCACATAGGACTTGGCCCCCAGACCCAATCTCCCTTGCTGCCCTCCTCTGCATCTGTTCCATTCTGTTCACATCCTTTTTGAAGTCTGGCTTCCAAAACTGTACAAAGTACTCCAGGTGTGGCCTGATCAATATGGTGTACAGTGGTGTACACACCATCTTGTGATTTGGATGTTATGCCTGTGATAACACACCCCACATTAACTTTGTTTGCTGTGGGATCACATTGACTGTTGTTATCATCTCCAAAGTATTGTTTCTTCTTTTACCAGAGCTGCTCTGTTCATTGGACCATTCTGCTCCAAGATCAGGTGACTATAACCCAACCCCCAAGTTCCTCTGCTGTTCCCACCCTATCCTCTCTCTATATATCCTAGGACTGTGGGTGTATTCTATTGCTTTAACCATTGTGTGCTTGTACATTTATTATTTTTCTTCTAATAAAATTGTTGAACTTTATTTTACTCTCCTATGGATATCTTGCTCAAGCAACTCTCTGTAAAAGTTGGCAACAAAGATTACGAGCTTGCCCAACCCCTCACAAAGCTAAAGGTCTGCTCTTGCTTACTCCCCAACTCTAAAAGGGTCAGACCCTCACCATTTTGGGTAACAACTGTCAGATGACATTCCAGTCAGATGAAATTCCACTGACAACTACTCTTTGGGTGCATTTCTCCAACCATTTGCCTAACCATTTAACTATTCTACAGTTCTATCCACAGTCCAGTTTACCCACCAAAAAAATCACAGAGAACCCTGTAAAAAGTTTTACTGAAATCCAGTAACAACATGGATGGAATTCCACAGTCCAGTAAGCCCATCATTCAGTGAAAGAAGGAAATGAGTTTACTGTTGTGGACAAATTTGTGCTGACTTCTCCAGATCACTAATTTGACCCTCATATTCTTGCAAATTGACTCCTTTAAAATTTGTTCTAATATCTTCCCTGACTGGCCTGTAGTTGCCTGGGTCATCCTTCCTCCCTTTGTTGAAGATTGGGATAATATTCTACTGTCATTTGCTTTATGCAAAGCTACCCTTGAGGCTGCTCTTGAAGCTCCAGCTGGTTCAAAATGCAGCTTCCCAAGTCCTTATAGGAGCTTCTGGCATGCACACATCTAGCCAGTGCTGCACTAGCTGCATTGGCTCCAGGTGGAGCACTGGATCAGGTTCAAGGTTTTGGTGGGTGATTCCGCACACAAGTAAAATAGGTTAGACCCAGTTCCCTGAGAAACGTACTGACCTAGGTCGAAGCCATTGTTGTTCCCCACTGCAACCACCTTGATCCCAGCTCAGAGGGCAGGATCATCCCGTGCCTCTTCGCCGCTCTGTTCCGATTGGCTACTGTTCTACAGTGGGAAACGTGCCCCTGCGTTTCCCTTTTTTTAAAAAAACTTACGTGGGAGCTAAGTAGAGGCTACGCAACAAAGCGCCATACAGATGAGGGCGAGATTTGCATAGCTCCCACCTCTTGTCAGAAATTTGGTGCAATTTTTGCCACAGGGGTTCTCCAGCTCTATGCATGCCTGAAACACTCGGCTGTGATTGGCTGAACGACAACTCCTAGCGCCAGAGATTCCGCACTTTACTGGAATGAAGCTGCGTTCGAGCGTGGTTCCCCGAAAAAGTAGTAGTTCCCAACTGGATTTGGAAATTTGACCGTTACACGGGGTGAAGCTGGTACAAAACCATGTTGCCCCCAGTGGTTGTGCGGAGCACTTAGGTCGAACACAGCTCGAACTTAGGTCAAGAATGCAAGTGCGGAATCGACCGGTGTGCATCTTTAAAGCCTGAAATGGTCTAGGACCATCGTGGCTGTGAGACTGCCTCTCAACGTAACCCTTCAATGAGCCTTGCTTTCAGCAAATAGCAACTTACTTGTGGCCCTTGGTTCTAAAACAGTTTGACTGGCCTTGACTGGAACCAGGGCCTTTTCGGCTCTGGCGCCAGCCTGGTGGACCACTTCATCGAGTGAAACAACGATTCTGCAGGATTTATTGCAGTTCTGCAGCAGAGCGCAGCAAAGCTGACCTGCCAGGCCAATTATGAAGGACAGCAGCAATTACCCTATATAGGGCCTTGATCTTACCTCCTCTTTCCCCCTCCATTTTTCTTTGGCTTTCCCCTATTATACCATTTTAGGGAAAGGTGCTGATACAGGGATCAGTAGTTGATTTAACCCCCAATCTTAGTTGGCACCAAAGTGATTGTTTTAATCAATTTTATCTGTAATGTTATATGGTTGTAAACCTCCCTGAGCCCACTTGGAGAAGGGGGGCCTTGAAATTATGAATAAATAGAATTGTTTATTAATTATCCATCCTCCTCACTGTGCAATCCTAAATTCCATTGAAGGTGATGGCTAAAAAGTGTGTTCTCTGCTTAGGACTGTACTGTAAATATGGGCTTCAATCCGTAGCTCCAGTTGTGTTCCAGTTCACCCATGGGTTTGTTATGCACACATCATTTCCATTCAGTGGCAGGAGCGTGTTTTTTTTAACAGATTAGAAGGAGCAGGTGCATTCTAATCTAGAGGAACCGGGTTTGATTCCTGGCTCTGCCCCTTGAGCTGTGGAGGCTTATATGGGGAATTCAGATTAGCCTGTGCCCTCCCACACACACCAGCTGGGTGACCTTGGGCTAGTCACAGCTCTACAGAGCTCTCCCGGGCCTACGCACCTCACAGGGTGTTCGTTGTGAGGGGGGAAGGGCAAGGAGATTGTAAGCCCCCTTGAGTCTCCTACAGGAGAGAAAGGGGGGATACAAATCCAAACTCTTCTTCTTCTATGTGGATGACTTTGTAAAAGATAATGCAAGAAATCTTTCTGTGCTGATTTTCCAATGATTGCAAAGTGCTTGCCCAATTTTAATGACTGCACAAATTGCAGGTGCCATATGTATTGATTCCAAATGGAAGGGAATGGTTCACAAAATGGGTTCCTCCCCTGAGAACATTGCAGAACCTGTATAACAACGGGGATACTAGAATTTAGGGATTCAAGAATCTTAAGAGCTAAACTAAAGAATTAAAAGTCTCAGAGGTTATAGATTAGAAGAAATTTTCCAGCTATTAAAAGTCCATATGCCAGGGAAATGTTTTGCTAAGGTGCATTTAAAACTTGATGGAACCATGTGATCAAAGACCCTTTGAGAAGTATCTGAAGCAAAGGGATAAAAGAAATCAAGCAGTTTTACTGAGTCGAGTTCAGAAGTTCATTCTGCATCAATCTCTGGAAAAAAATTGGGGAGGGGTGGGAGGTAGCCTACAGAGGGATAATTAGAATAGGCGCTGCTGCTTGAAACAACATGCAAAGATAGTTTGGAGGAAGATGCAACTGGAGGGGTTAGAACGCTAAATTTTTCTTCAGCACGCATAAAAGGTGAACAAGATGTGATCAGAACAGGCACTGAAATGAAGAAGAGTTTGTTTTTAGACCCCACTTTTCTCTATTGTATGGAGTCTCAAAGTACCTTACCATCACTTCCCCCTTCCCATAACAGGCATCTTGTGAGGTAGGTGGGGCTGAGACAGTTCTGAGAGATGAGCCCAATGTCAACCAGCAGACTTCTTGTGGAGAAGTGGGGAATCGAACCTGCCTCATGTGGAGGAGTGAGGAATGAAACCAGGTTCTCCAGATTAGAGTCCACCACTCTTAGCCACTATACCACACTGTCTCAATTACAGGGAAAGGGTATTACTAAACTGTTAACCGGCTAATTGCAATCAAGACATTTTTAATTCAATATGTACCATCCAGTCAAGGAGGGCACCATCCCTCCCCTCCCTTGCATGCCACCCCTCACTCCTTCCCCTCCCCTCAGTCACTCCCCTTCCCTCCCCTTCCCTCCCCTCCCTCCCCTTCCCTCCCTTGCATGCCACCTCTCACCCCCTCCCCTCCCTCCACTAGGGTGGGTGAGGCAGGTCCAGATGCTGGGCCCCCTTTCCTCCCCTCCCCTCCCTTGCATGCCACCCCTCACAATTCAGGGAGAGAAACCAAGAGAGATGATACCCTCAGAAATTTGCCTTGGTTCTATGTTCTCCAACTCCAGTGCCACAGGAACAAAGATAACCCTCACTATGGGAGATGGGCTTCCTTCTTGCTTTCCCTGAGAAGACCAGATGTGCATTACGCCTCTGAATCAAGCAACTGGACATGCTGTAGCTTCACTTGGTGGGCTAGAGATTCCTTGGCTTGAGCTGACATGGCATGTTCGATGTGCTTTGATTTGATCCCCTGCTGTTGTTAGCGTGGAGGATTGTTGTGCTTAATAAAGTGATTTAATTCATAATCCTAGCCAGTCATATACATCATAGGTCTTGGTCTCAGCACAGTCCTGAATAGAACCTGGGACCTACACTGCAGAGTGAACTGCCTGCCAGAGTCCTTTATGACCCTCAAAACATTTATATGGGGACTATAGCCAAATTTGAATCAGCCCAAGGGCAAAGAAATATCTTGTTTGTTTACTTTGTGGAAAGTGCTGTCAATGCACATCCAATGTATAGCAACCCCAAAAGATTTTTGAACCAAGAGATGAACAGAGGTGATTTCCCATTGCCTGCCTCTGTGTCGTGACCCTGGACTTCCTTGGTAGCCTCCCATCCTAGTCCTAACCGGGGCCAATTCTTCTTTGTTTATGCAGTCTGACAAGATTCACCAAGCCCGTGCCATCCAGGCCAGGGCTGATTAACTTTAGGAGTTTATTTTGGAGCTCCTATAAAAGATCCGTCATTTCGCTTTTAAATGGAGTGGACGAGTTGTTGTGCAGAGCCTGATTATTTCAGAAAATGAAGAAATCCCAGCGCCAAAGAGCCACTGATAGATAATATGTGTGCCCTTTCCGAAGCGGGAACAAAATGTGACATGCTGGAAACCTTAATCCAGGGGGATGTGACGGCGCACGATTAGGCAGAAGGAGCCACGGTATGTGACATCATTAGCCCGAGGTGAAGAAATGACATTCTCTGTTTCTTTTCAAAGCTGCCGACTGGAGGATGATTTTCAGTCAAATCATTGTTCTAAACAAGAGGCTTGATGCCTATGAAATATGCAGGAGGAGGGCAATGCTTTCCAATATCACCAGTCTGAAAAGACAGATGAACTCTGGCTTCATATGCCCAAAGGAGAATGAAGGATGGGATCAACGTAACCTATATGTAACAGCTAATGCATTTTTTAAAGCATCATTAACACAATCCAACACGAATGTACTATTTTTTGTAAGCCAAGGAAAATGGGGGGAATCTGGGTTCGCATCATAGGCCCCACACTCCGTCTCATCCAAACCGACACAAAAAAAGCCTCCCTGAGACAGATTTGCCTGCTGCTCGTCTGGGACTCCATTCGCTTCATGGAGAATGTGGGCCACCTTCTGGATTTGCTCCCTAAATGCCAAGCTTGTGTGTGTGTCCATGCTAGAAGAGGAACAGGCAAAACAATAGATGTATCAGTTGGCCAGGATTTGCAGGTGACAAACGGCAGCATGGAGAGATGTTTGCCATGCTGGTTTCATGGGGCTGGTTCACGCGGGCGTTCTTATTTTCATTGATAGTCTGCCTCTCTCGTTGAGACTCATAATTGGAAAACAGTGCAATGAAACAGTGGGATACTGACAGCAAGCAACACAATCAAAGCGGATTGCAGAATTAGAAAACAATGTAATAGAACAGCAGAAGACATTTAATCAACAATTCAAGGATCGTGGGGAGCATGGCTGAGCTCACACACATTTGGGAGTAAGACTTACTTGTGAGCAGACTTACTTGTAAGTCTGCCCTGTCCTCTTGCTCTTGGCTTGGGCCCGCACAGTCTTTTACTTGTGTGACATCTGGCAGTTCATGGGACTCTATCAACTGTGGCTCTGGAGATGCAGCCACCTGAGATTCTGATGAAGCTGGGTCATCATGCCAGTGTTCCTCCTCTGAGGAACTGGCTACTGGGGAGCCCACAATAAGCATAAGCATAAGCATAAGCATTTTATTGTCATTGTGCACGCACAACGAAATTTACAGCAGCATTCCTCGATGCACACAATTTCAGACTCATACATCATCATCCTCCACCCATCCCTACACAGCCCCAAATACATCAATATGAAGCAGCGGAGTTTAGCATAGCCACAGCTCTAGAGTAGAAGCTGTCTCTAAACCTCTTTGTCCTAGTTCTGAGGGCCCTAGTGCCACTGTTACACACTATGATCCCTTTCCCCAATAAGGTCGTAAAATGCAGACCGGAATCACTGTTGCTTATCACATGCCCAGCTGATTTGTGTGGGGAATCGTTTGCCCAGCTAGGAAACACTTCTCCCCCAATCACAGATCCAATGGGAATATTCATAAACCTTCTCAATTGTGTGTGTGTGGGGGGGCACTTGAATGTCAGCAGGGATCATGCTGCTCACCTTAATTTTGGGAGTAGAAGATTGCGGATACACCCGCAACCTCACTAATTAGCAGCCCTTTTTGATTCTTTGCAGCCTTCCCTTTTCAATATGTATCTGATTAGAAACTGCATCATTGTTTCGGTTTTGCCCCGTGTGATTCCTTATTGAATGATTGCTCTGTTGTCCTTAATGAAAACACACGTAAAGTAATAACATTAGCACAAAATATATTAAGTGTGAAATTTAACACTTCATAATATCCACCTATTGTCTTCTCGGTACAAACAAGTGTTGGTTATATGTTCAGGTATTAAGCTTTTGATCCACAGGTTCAACAGTGGCGTCTTCGCGCTGCTTCGGCGTTGCAAGCATAGCCTATGATTCTAAAACAGAAGAGTACTTCCAGTTTTAATTCTGATTAGCAGTGAGGTACAATGCCACAGATCTAAGTACTGAAATAACAAAATACATGTATTTGTTCTGTGCTAGCAAGGGGACACATATTATGGCCCTGACCTGTGTAGACCTATTGGAGCAATAATGGGAAGAATGACATAAGCCGCTTTTGGTTCTCCCAAAGGGGAGAAAAGGGAAATATCAAAATAAATAAATAACTGGTTTTTGGACTGAAGAGGTGCTCCACAACAGAACGGAACGGTGACAATCACGTCTTGGGAGCTCTGTACAAGAGTTCCAGGTCCAGCAATGTCTTTCCTCTCCAGGTGCCTTCGAAGCCTTTTGCTACAATACATTTGCTAATCTTTCATGTGCCCCCGAAGACTCTTTCTTGCCTTCAGAATGATAAGTTATATCCTCAGCAAAACCATTTAAAATGGCTAACTAGTTTTTAAGACAAGAGAGAGTGAGACACAGATTAATGTCAGTTCAGGGTACCAGATTGCATTTGCAAGTTCTGAAAACTGCACCATTGGAAACTCATTACTCACCGTCCATCATTTTATTCTGAGAAAGTCATTTGCTGTACCACAAATGAACTCTTTAAGCCCTCATTTTCCTCTTGCCATAAGAAGGTAATTCATATTTCATGTTCCTCCATGCAGTACATACCCATTGGAGATTTAAGGATGAATAGATACCAAGTGTGTGATTAATACACAAATCACTAGGCAGAGAACTTCAGGCCTCTAGTACTTTTATCAAATGGATGAAAGAGTCACACGACAATGTTGGTTCCAATGTGTTTTTTTTTTAGAATTTCTACCTTACTTCCGGCTCTCTTGCGTGTCCAGCTTTATTTGTGGCATGAACACACAAAGTTTTCTTCTATGAGCCTGTTCAGAAGACATATATCCATCCACAAACTGGATGAACACGTGGTGAGTGAGAGTTAGTTCACGTACACTGGCCTCTTCCCATCGTCACACAATTGCACAGTGTAAATGCACAGAGGTATCCACAGCAGTGGCGTAGGAGGTTAAGAGCTCGTGTATCTAATCTGGAGGAACCGGGTTTGATTCCCAGCTCTGCCGCCTGAGCTGTGGAGGCTTATCTGGGGAATTCAGATTAGCCTTTGCACTCCCACACAGGCCAGCTGGGTGACCTTGGGCTAGTCACAGCGTCTCGGAGCTCTCTCAGCCCCACCTACCTCACAGGGTGTTTGTTGTGAGGGGGGAAGGGCAAGGAGATTGTCAGCCCCTTTGAGTCTCCTGCAGGAGAGAAAGGGGGGATATAAATCCAAACTCCTCCTCCTCCTCCTCCTCCTCCTCCTCTTCTTCTTCTTCTTCTTCTTCTTCTTCTTCTTCTTCTTCTTCTTCTTCTTCTTCTTCTTCTTCTTCTTCTTCTTCTTCTTCTTCTTCTTCTTCTTCTGAATATAGAAGTTCCATTAATGATCTCATGCAAAGGAGGAATTATGTCATTCTTCCCATTATTGCTCCAATAGGTCTACACAGGTCAGATTAGCCTGTACGCTCCCACACACGCCAGCTGGGTGACCTTGGGCTAGTCACAGCTTCTCAGAGCTCTCTCAGCCCCACCTACCTCACAGGGTGTTTGTTGTGAGGGGGGGAAGGGCAAGGAGATTGTCAGCCCCTTTGAGTCTCCTGCAGGAGAGAAAGGGGGGATATAAATCCAAACTCTTCTTCTTCTTCTTCTTCTTCTTCTTCTGAATATAGAAGTTCCATTAATGATCTCATGCAAAGGAGGAATTATGTCATTCTTCCCATTATTGCTCCAATAGGTCTACACAGGTCAGATTAGCCTGTACGCTCCCACACACGCCAGCTGGGTGACCTTGGGCTAGTCACAGCTTCTCGGAGCTCTCTCAGCCCCACCTACCTCACAGGGTGTTTGTTGTGAGGGGGGAAGGGCAAGGAGATTGTCAGCCCCTTTGAGTCTCCTGCAGGAGAGAAAGGGGGGATATAAATCCAAACTCCTCCTCCTCCTCCTCCTCCTCCTCCTCCTCCTCCTCCTCCTCCTCCTCTTCTTCTTCTTCTTCTTCTTCTTCTTCTTCTTCTTCTTCTTCTTCTTCTTCTTCTTCTTCTTCTTCTTCTTCTTCTTCTTCTTCTTCTTCTTCTTCTTCTTCTGAATATAGAAGTTCCATTAATGATCTCATGCAAAGGAGGAATTATGTCATTCTTCCCATTATTGCTCCAATAGGTCTACACAGGTCAGATTAGCCTGTACGCTCCCACACACGCCAGCTGGGTGACCTTGGGCTAGTCACAGCTTCTCGGAGCTCTCTCAGCCCCACCTACCTCACAGGGTGTTTGTTGTGAGGGGGGAAGGGCAAGGAGATTGTCAGCCCCTTTGAGTCTCCTTACAGGAGAGAAAGGGGGGATATAAATCCAAACTCTTCTTCTTCTTCTTCTTCTTCTTCTATGTCCCTTCCCTGTGACCAGCAATGCTGTTTTCAAAGGGTTGCTTGTGGCAGGAAGAGAGCTTATAATTGGACACATCCTTTGAGCATTCACACTGTGCAGACTCATTCAGCTATCACACTTAGGACAGAGTGGAGCCAGCGTGCTCATGTCTGCTCTCCGTCCCCATGTAGTCATTGCGTCTACAGCTCACCTGTCCAGAGCAATTGAGTCAGATAGTTTGAATATCAAGACTCATGTCTACTCTGATCAGCAACATCTGTTCTGCAGCCCAGGAAAAGGTCTTTCATGTCACATATAGCATGATCCTTTTAGCTGGAGATTTCTTGAATGGAGCCTGGAACCTTCCACCACACAACTATGGCCTTTCTTCTTACATCTCAATGCAAAGAATTCCTATACAACAAACAAACCCAGAACCAATAGTACTACAAAGCAGTGTATTCCAAACTTCTGAAGCATGATGTAGGGTTTGCCTTTTAATCAGAAGTACTCTTCTGTTGTACACTCGTGTCTATCTCCAAAGTGGACTCCCAGAAAAACGAGTAGCAATTTCCATGTGGTTGAAGTGCACCCTAGCCATTATTGCCTACCACAGGGTTGGTTCTCAATTCAAACCACCCAAGTAATGGCACTGTGAGTCCCAGGGCACTACATGGGTTCAGTTCATTTACAGCCATCAGTGGTACTGAAGGGGACTTGCCCCACCACCCCAGACCTACAGCACCATATGAACTTGGCTGGGATTATTGGAGTAGGCTTGGCAGGTCACCTGCTATGGTGAGCAATCTCCTGCTGCTGCCTCCTGGGCCTGTCACTGCCCACACGAGTGGTCAGGAGGATTGATCCTATAGCTTAGGACACATAGTTGAACCAAATATAAAAATGCTTTTGACAGGGGATTCATGAATAAACCTACTTCCATTACACAAACAATGTCATTATTGTTTTGTGACTTGCTTTGAATTGACTGTATATGTTCTGTTTTTCATCATCTGGTTTATGCTAACATTAGGAAGACACTTTGCATGAGGCTTGCCAATCCCTTGGTAGGGGCCGGGAATCCCCTGCTCTGAGCTCCTGTTGCCTGCCACCCCTCCAAATAACTGCAGGGGTGAGAGAAGCTCACAGGCATTGCAATCACGACAATGTCACTTCTAGGGAAAACCTACAAGCAACGGTGGTCATTCTAGGAATCACTGGAAACTCTGTGGTTTTGCTACAGAGCTTCTGGTGATTCCTAGAGCTACTGCTGACTTCTGGGTTTCCCCCAGAAGTGACATTGTCATGCTTGTAACACCAGCCCCCACCCCAACCATGGCCCTGCCTCCAACCTTTCCACCAGTTACCAGGCTTAGCCTGACAACCCTATTTTGCATGAGTGTTGAGCTTCCAAGCCAAAAATTCCAGAGCAAAAGAAAAATAGCTCACTTTTAACTGACCCTGAAACTTTCTGGATATTCAGCAGTTTCAGAATCTTTGTGAATGTGTGTGTGTGTGTGTGTGTGTGTGTGTGTGTGTGTGTGTGTGTGTGTGAGAGAGAGAGAGAGAGAGAGAGAGAGAGAGAGAGAGAGAGAGAGAAGCAAAGGCTGAAGACCAGTGTTACAGCACTCTGGTCCAACACACATGATTGCTAGGTGACCTCTCTGTGTAGCCCTGTAGCCAGCACAGCAAGACAAGTGGATGTGACTGTGAAGCAACAGAAATGGTTGGAGCCTGATTAGCATGGCATGAACTGATAAGGTTGTTGACAAGGAATATCTGGCATGGAGCAGCAACTGGGTGTGTTGCACTTCAAGGCTGAGGGGGAAAGGCACGAAGAGGTGAAGCAGAGAAGAGCCAATAATACTGTGAGATTATCATCCCTATGAAGGATGTTGCAAAGATCGGCTGGGGCAGAGTGCAGCTTTCTACCATCACCCCAGCACTTCTGATCAAGCAACCCTTGTACACAACTCAGCCTGGCCATTCACTCTCCAGTGAGTGTGAAGTGTGAATGAGGTTAGCCTAGGATAATAAGTTAGTTTAATAAAGATGTGATTTTGTTTCCAGGATCCTTGTCTGGGATTCTCCATCTCTTCATCACTGAATATGGCCTTACAACTCCACAGCCTTGCTCAAGGGTCTCATCAGCCCAGGGGCATCAGGTAAACACTTCATGGGTATGATTTTGTACATGATACACACAGAAACTATTGACCCAACTGGAGGCGTCTTTCAGGGGATACTGAAAAAAGATGCTTCAATATCCACACAACGCTCTTCAAGGGCAGCTCCACTTAAAGCATATTGCAGTCTAGATGTTATCAAGACATGCGCTAGAATAGCAAGAACTTTCCCACGCAGAAACCGTCACAAATAGCTCACCAGTTAAAGCTGGTGAAAAGCTACTACGGTCACCTACTTATCCAACAAAAACTCTGGATTGAGGATAGACTATTACCCTCGGGCAAACTGGTAACATAAGCAGGCCTTGGGCACTGAAGCAGAGGTACCACATAGGGGCCTACCAGGAAAGGTGGTCCTGTAGGTCTACCCAAGTTACGTGTGTACATTTATATATGTGTAGGATTCCTTTCAATGGTTGTCTATGCATGTGGACAACTAGATGCTGCAATCCTGCTTCCATTTGTATGTAGGGCTGCTGGCACTCTGAATGGTTAAACAGGGTTTCGCGTTACAGTGTTGCATGGCAACAAGAGAACTTACTGTTGGTGTAGCTCCCATTTAGGGACTGATCTCATTTTGCTCTGAAAACAAGATTGTCATCTGTTTGTTATGCTGGTAGAACACCACATTAACTTCTTAGAAAAATGGCAAGCCTTCGTCTAAGCAGAGCAAAAAAATTTCCCTGGAGTTTACAAGCGAATCGGTTGAACAGCAATTGAGGCTTATAAGATATTAAGTCAAAGATGTCCTGGCTGAAAATCTTTGAGAATAACATCACTGCCTCCCATTTCCTATGGGCTTAACATTCTGAAACCTTTTGAACAGCCAATCTTTGAAAAATATCTTAAGAATTAACAATCTACCATCCTCCCCAGAACAGCCTCTTGGTCGCTCAACAAAATCTGAGTTGTGACATTTCAACATAATCATGTTTGATTACACACAGGATGTCATCTCAGATATCAATGAGTGAAACTGAAATAGCATTTTAGCACCATATTGCTAGATAATTACAATATGCTCTCTTCCTGGATACGATTTTTGTTTTATAAAAGACAAATAAAGTAAGATCGTTTAGTGATAATGGCATGCTCCCTTGGCAGAATTACCCAAAGTTTTAATTCTCAGGGAAGGAAACCTAACAGTACTGTAAGCTATTGCATTCATCCAAGGCTCTAATAATACCTGGATGACCAACCTGGATAGATTTGGGTGCGACAATAAATGAGCCCGTTAGCAGGGAGGGAAGGGGTAGGGTTGAGTCTCAATTTCAAAAGTTCAATTCCAAGATCCACATTTTGAGAGAAATGTGCAGCTCATTTGCATTCTAACATCATTTCGGTGTATGTTTTTTTTTTTGGATGTTCCATCTAAATGGCATACAGTGGTGTAAAAGGGCCAGAAACGAAACAGAATATCGGCATCAAAACAAATGAAAATGTGGAGGACTGAAACCAATAACATGGGAAACATAAGAAATCAAAAATAAATTTGATTTGATTTGAAATTTAATTTATATGTCGCCCTCCCCCCCGGAGGGCTCAGGGTGGTGGGTAGTGTGGTGGCCAAGTTTGCAGATGATACCAAATTATGTAGGGTGGTGAGAACCGCAAAGGATTGCGAAGAGCTCCAAGCGGACCTTGATAAATTAGGTGAGTGGGCTAAGAAATGGCAAATGCAGTTCAATGTAGCAAAATGCAAAGTGATGCACATAGGGGCAAAAAATCCAAACTTCACATACAAGCTACAAGGGTCAGTGCTATCAGTCACAGACCAGGAAAGGGATTTAGGCGTCTTAGTTGATAGTTCCATGGGAATGTCAACTCAATGCATGGCAGCTGTGAAAAAGGCAAACTCTATGCTGGGGATAATTAGGAAAGGAATTGATAATAAAACTGTAAAGATTGTCATGCCCTTATATAAAGCAGTGGTGCGACCGCACTTGGAGTACTGTGTCCAGTTCTGGTCGCCACATCTCAAAAAGGATATTGAAGAGATAGAAAAAGTGCAGAGAAGGGCAACGAGGACGATTGAGGGACTGGAGCACCTTCCCTTTGAGGAGAGGCTGCAGCGTTTGGGACTCTTTAGTTTGGAGAGGAGACGTCTGAGGGGGGATATGATTGAAGTCTACAAAATTATGCATGGGGTAGAAAATGTTGACAGAGAGAAATTTTTCTCTCTATCTCACAATACTAGAACCAGGGGGCATACATTGAAAATGCTGAGGAAAGAATTAGGACTATTAAAAGGAAACTCTTCTTCACGCAACGTGTGATTGGTGTTTGGAATATGCTGCCACAGGAGGTGGTGATGGCCACTAACCTGGATAGCTTTAAACAGGGCTTGGACAGATTTATGGAGGAGAAGTCGATTTATGGCTACCAATCTTGATCCTCTTTGATCTGAGATTGCAAATGCCTTAGCAGACCAGGTGTTCGAGAGCAACAGCCGCAGAAGGCCATTGCTTTCACATCCTGCATGTGAGCTCCCAAAGGCACCTGGTGGGCCACTGCGAGTAGCAGAGAGCTGGACTAGATGTACTGTGGTCTGATCCAGCAGGCTTGTTCTTATGTTCTTTCTTATGTTCTTACGGTGTACAACATGGTAAATGACAACAACAGCAATACAACAAGGCCAATCGTAATAATACAACATTTGCGCCAGACCCTGGCGCAATAATCCAACAACAGCAAAATATAACTAACAATAATATTCCAATCCCAGGTTAATTACTAGCAACATAATCCACATAGCACATAATAAATTTTTCAATAGCATACAACATAATAGCGCAACAGCATAATACATAGCATACAATCTAATTCAACATCTACAGTAAGCACCTGCATAACATATCACATATAACATATCACATACTTTAGCACCTACGTGCTATGACTATGATCTCATTGGCTCATTTCTAAGCAAGGGGTGATGGTACTGATTTTCACAAGCAGGACGCCGAAGGCCTTCAAGGTGTCTACAAGGTGAAAAAGAAATATGAACCCATGTTAGTGTGGTTCTGCTCACCAGTTGCCAAAAGAGAATCAGTCTGTCACTAAGAAGTTCAACTGTTCAGGAGCAGTTCAAGCATGTTTATTGGGTTACATTTCCTGTATTCAAAAAGAAAACAACGTAACAATGCAATCTCAAAAAGGATATTGAGGAGATAGAAAAAGTGCAGAGAAGGGCAACAAGGATGATTGAGGGACTGGAGCACCTTCCCTATGAGGAGAGGCTGCAGTGTTTGGGACTCTTTAGTTTGGAGAGGAGGCGGCTGAAGGGGGATATGATTGAAGTCTACCAAATTATGCATGGGATAGAAAATGTTGACAAAGAGAATTTTTTCTCTCTTTCTCACAATACTAGAACCAGGGGGCATTCATTGAAAATGCTGGGGGGAAGAATTAGGACTAATAAAAGGAAACACTTATTCACGCAACGTGTGATTGGTGTTTGGAATATGCTGCCACAGGAGGTGGTGATGGCCACTAACCTGGATAGCTTTAAAAGGGGCTTGGACAGATTTATGGAGGAGAAGTTTATTTATGGCTCCCAATCTTGATCCTCTTTGATCTGAGATTGCAAATGCCTTAACAGACCAGGTGATCGGGAGCAACAGCCGCAGAAGGCCATTGCGTTCACATCCTACATGTGAGCTCCCAAAGGCACCTGGTGGGCCACTGCGAGTAGCAGAGAGCTGGACTAGATGGACTTTGGTCTGATCCAGCTGGCTTGTTCTTATGTTCTTATGTTCTTATGTTCAGTGTCATGTAATAGGCAGCATTTCATTCGTGCATGTTGTCATGAAGGGCAATAGGAGGCATTGCCCAGGTAATAGGTTTTATATATGGGTGACCTTTCATAAGTGCTTCCCTAACATTGATTTGGGGATCTTTTTGTATGCACCAGTGTTTTGGGGAGAAATATTAGAAGAGGCCATTCTAAAATAATAAGACAAGTTGTATTGGTTACCAAAGTAGACAGGGTTGTGTGAGATGGTATAAGGTTTTCATGTTAGCTCCTTTGCCTTAAGGCTGACTCCAGGTGGTGGGATCAAGTCAAGTTTCCTCTTCACTGTGCATGAGTGGTCAGGAGCACCCTTCTACTAGCTACCACCCCATGAGCATCCCTGGCCTCTGATACTCAGGGTTGGCTTTTCACAGGTCATATAGTGCTGTAGTGTAAAGAGAAAGGAAACAAAAATCCCACCGACACCCTTATGATGTTGGCAGTTCTTTAGTTTCTGTGTTTCTGTGAACCCTATATCCACTCAGAGACATTCCACTGACACCAACATAACTGATTCCCAAGCAAATTTAAATAAGATTTATGATGTTATCTTATACTCCATCCACACTGTCCTTGAGTTCCAAAAAGCAGCACCAATGCAGAAAAATTCTGTGGGTTTCTGTGAAGGGGAACCTTGCAGGGAATTCTCGCTTCATGAAGGATATTTTTCCTCCTGAACTGAGAAGCATAAATAACCACAATGCAAGTGGCAGATCTCGTGTATATAACATCTTGCTTTACGCCCACTTCAGCACAGCAATACTGCTCTCCTTTCTAACATACTGGTACTGCTCTCCTTACTAATAATCTCTATATATAAAAAGCTAACTATGACTTTGTTAGTCATGCCCTAATGCGGAAACAGCTGGATGGATAGCCCCCAAATTTTCACATGACGTTGCTCCCTGTTGCGGGCAGGTAACAGGACCTTCAAATCGCCGAAAGTCCATACCGGAGCCACGTAAAACATATTTTCCCTGGCGCACCAGGCCATGAAGCTGGCTGTGTTTAACTGTCACCCTTAGAATGTTCATGCAGCATGTCTGTGGCCTGAGGGCTTGGTATGCCCTTAGAATGTTTGCTCAGATGGCCACAGATGAGCATTGAAAACAGTAAATAGGTAATACTGTTAGGTAATTCGAGTGGAAGTGAAACACATACACACTTTGCTGTGTGAGACGTCAGGTGGGGTTCCCCCACTCACATGCAGGTAACTTTCACTCTCTGTGCCTCACCCACTGCTACCACACAACACACATACTCTCATACACATCCAGGTCATCCTCACACACCTCACTCTGCCCTCCCTCACATCCAACCACCACTTACCCACTTCCTCACCCATATTTGCCACAGCTCTCTTTTACTAAAAGCGAGTTGGAGTTTGCCTTTTTCTTCTAAGAAAATCCGCGGGGTGGGGGCGAACCAACACTACTGGCTCCGCTTCTTTTTCACTTGGCCCTTTAAGAACCCAGGGAGCTGGCCTCGATCTGAGCGCCTCACCCCCCTGCCTCTGCTGCCTGACTGGGATAGCCTCCTTGCCCCAGTTCTGCCTTACCCAAGCCAGGACTGTGCATGTCAACCAGCCTCGTGGACAGCGGGATTCGCACTCTGGACAGTTCCGTTGTGGAATGGAAAGGGTTACCTTTTATTAAAAAAAAAGACACCACCATATAACAATGTGAATTGAAAAGGGAAAGAGGGGTTCCATTTGACCACCCCAAAAGGCTATGCTGCAGATCACTGGACCTGCATGGACATCTGTGTGGGTTGCGGACTGTGATGAGAAGGACAATTGCCACAGCAACGCGTGGCCGGGCCCCGCTATTATGTTCTAGAAAGCATATTAGCCCAGGTCTTTTATGGGTCATGAAATAGGCTGTCTGACTAGCTTTCCTTTGAGCAAGGTAAGACAGAGAAGCTGGATCATCATACTACTATTTTTGGACAACATTTAAGGCCATTAAGGATCTGTAATTGGGGTGAAGCAATGGAAAGAACAGAGATATAGGATTTGCAATCTAAGGCCAAACTACACAAGGCTTTTTTAACGTCAGATCAAGGTTCCCCGGTCACAGCTTGCTTTTCTCACAGTCATGAACCAGCAGCAGGGGACTGTAACTTTAAGACTTGTGAGCGACTGAATTCATTCCTGTCTCCCTCCCTCCCACAAATGGTTGCCAGGCTGTGTTTGGAAGCCAGTGGATGGCTCAGGGCAAGGATATGGGGGAGAGCCAATATTTCCTGTGCATCTCTACCATAGAGTTTCTGGTGATTCCTAGAGCTACCTTAAGTCATTTATGAGGTAGGTCGAACTGAGGTAGGTTGGATTGAGAGTATGTGGCTGTTCTAAGATTGCCCAGTGAGTTTCCATGGCAGATTTGAACCTGGGTCTCCCAGATCCTACTCTGAAACTCTAATCAGTGTACCACACTGGCTTTCATGGAACTGCTGTTGTTGAACAGCCAGTTCTAGGTGGGTCTAATAAATATCAAGTCACCTAGTGAAATAAAGTCACCTGATGATTTCTACCAGGACTAAGCCTGATGAGTTCTCCCTCAAATGTCAAAATGGCCCTGGAAAGGACCGTGGCCTCTCTCCAATTTTATTGATGGAAGCTAATGTCTCAAGACTGGCATTAATGTGTTCTTGGCTGGCAATAGACACTTAGGGCATTCATTTTCTTAAAGCTACAGGCACTGCTTCGATTATTTGGGAGGAAGGTTGATCCATTTTTTTTTTAATTCAAAACTTTTAAAATGCTAAACTGAGGCATCTTACAAGTTTGTAGAAAGTTCTGTCTTGTCTGTTCATGGCTCCAATTTCTGTACTTGTTCACAGTTTTGACCACACTAAGAAATTCTGTGTTCTGAAACTTCTTCAACAATTTCAGGGCAGTAACAACCTGAG
Source organism: Sphaerodactylus townsendi (assembly GCF_021028975.2). Taxonomy (NCBI): domain Eukaryota; kingdom Metazoa; phylum Chordata; class Lepidosauria; order Squamata; family Sphaerodactylidae; genus Sphaerodactylus; species Sphaerodactylus townsendi. The sequence goes on from NC_059428.1 coordinate 24,620,715, forward strand.
AGGTTGTTAGTCTGAGAGATGGTGGGCTAGCCCAGAGCTTCCCAAGTTTCAGAGTTTCAGCAGAAGTTTGAACCCAGATCTCAGACTATCAGCTACACTTCCCTAGCTCATGTTCCTTAATGTGCGTGGAATAGTTTTCAAGAATTGCATTTTACAAGGAATTAAAATTCAGTGTGAAAGCACCCTGTAATTCTGTCACAAACATTTGACAAAGTAATATTAATTTGCATCACAGAGCTTAATTTGTGTTAATTAATTTTGCATTGTACAGCTTTGTCCTCTATTTCTCTTTCAAACTGCAGTTTAACTACAGGTTGTTGATTTTCAAGGTTGTTCACAAAAATCATGTTTTCCAGTTTCCTTCTCAGTGTATGATGACCTTCTCTTCCAATTGTTGCTTTCTGACCCAAGTATTTGAAATGTTTTTGGCTATGATCTTTTTTTGTCATTGTTTCTTTTACAACCTCTCCTTCCCCATTTCAACAGTGAATATCAGGGCATGAAGAGTCAGGCCATACCATTTTCTTCACAAAAGCAATATTCTGGACCCAAGCCATATCTTGGCCTTTTCCACGACTGACTGAAGAGATTCCTTCTGTTTTTGATTTGCCAATCACTAATCAAAGCTGACTCCAAGAGCTGCAGCGTTCTCCTGAGAGACCAATGGTTTACATTAGTCAGAACATTACTCATAGGTTATCGCAATGATGCTAAGGAATCTAGGCTAAAGTTTCACATTGAATTGGCTTTTGGGGATGTGTTTGACTTTTGTCTAACCTTAAAGGGTTAACATCTTTCTCCACCTTTTATTTGCATATGATGTACAGAACCAAGGCCTGTGAAATCTTTACTATAACACAATTAGGGAATTGTGAAGTGGTAGAAAAAAATTGTCTTTTGTTCAATAGCTTAGACTGGAAAAAGGGGTAGGAAAATTGGAAGTAGCTAACAGAGAGATTAAAAACATAAAAAGAAGAAAGCAACAGTCCACCCCTATGTCTCATTGCCTGCCACTGCACTGAGAGATGGGAGAAAAAATAAAAATCCACAGCCTTCCATTACTACTAGAGATTCTTGTTGGAAGGTTTTACCATCATGTTTCCGAAGATTCCTGAAGCAACGCTTTGTCACTTCCTTTTCCCCCATAAGTGATGAAGGGCTGCAATCAATACAACAAACAAGAGAGGCCTCTGCCCTGATAACCTTACAATCGAAATTCCAGTAAAAGAAGAAGAGGGAAGGGAGACAGCCATTTGAACATTGGCCAGTCCAATTCCCTTGATGACTCCACTGTCTTAAAATAATCTTTTTCTAGTCTTACCCACCACTTCAACAAGGGCACTGTTGGAGTTCACCCAGAACTGGGCTGACCCTTCCGCTTGCAAAGCTACCACATATACTTGCATATAAGTCAAATTTTAGCACATTTTTTGTGCTGAAAAAGCCCCCCTCAACTTATATGTGAGTGAGGTGTATTTTTTTTTTAAAAAATGGGTTTTTTATTTTGTCAGCCTCCAGGGGCACAGTTTTTAGGCTAGCAGCACCAAAAATTCAGGGATTTTTCAAGAGACTCTCCTGATGTATCTTTAGGAGACCTTCCTGATGATACCAGCCAGGCTTGGTAAAGTTCGGTTCAGGGGATCCAAAGTTATGGATCCCCAAAGGGGGTGCTCCCATCCCCCATTGTTTCCAATGGAAGCGAATAATAGATGGGGCTACCCTTTTGAGGGTCCATAACTCTGGACCCCCTGAACCAAACTTCACCAGACCTGGGTGGTATCATCAGGAAGGCCTCCTAAAGATACTCTGAAATGTTGGTACTGCTAACATAAACATTCCTTCCTTGACCAAAAATCCAGTTTTGAAGGATTTTAACTCTTGTGTTTTAGCTTGGTTGCTGATTGAGCTAAGGTTTTTGTACTTTTAAAGTTATTGTTGAGACCACATTGTTCTTGTTGACCCTCTTTTCCACTTACAGAGCTAGTTTACTGTTTTTCTTTGAAATAAATATTCAAAAACATTTAACCTACTGATGCCTCAATTAATGTAATTTTATTGGTATCTATTTGTATTTTTGAAATTTACCAGTAGCTGCTGCATTTCCCACTCTTGACTTATACGCGAGTCAATACGTTTTCCCAGTTTTTTGTGGTAAAATTAGGTGCCTCAACTTATATGCGGGTCGACTTATACCCAAGTATATCAGTACTAGAAATTAGTGGGAGAAGCCTAGAGAGGACAGGGTTTGGGGAGGGACCTCAACACGGTATATTTATTTATTTATTTATTTATTTATTTATTTATTTATTTATTGTTTGGACTTTTATACCGCCCCATCCCCGAGGGGCTCTGGGCAGTGTACAACATCTATAAATATAATAAAATTATTATTCCTATAGACTCCTATAGACTCCTATTCCTATAGACTCCACCCTCCAACGCAGCCATTTTCTCCAAAGCAACTGATTACTGTAGTCTGAAAATCAGTTGTAATTCTGGGAGATGTCCAGCCTGCACCTGGAGGTTGGCAATCCTAGATCTAGCTATGCTGCTGCACAGGCATATCCTGACACATATTCTAATGAGGTGGGTTCAAGCTTTGCGAGGCATCCCACAAAAACAGGACCTGCTTTCTGAGGTAAAGTGGCCCTGAAACGTACTGGGACAGTTTGGCCGTTTCCACACAGCAAAATTATAACGGGTTACAATCAGTATCTTACAATCCAAATCTATTTTATCCCAGTTACTCCCTCCACATGGCTGCCCATTTCTGGGAAAAAAATCAACTGAAGACCGGGAGGAAATACTCCAGTTTGTTTTGTATTTACACTGCAAGCATATCCACACATGTGCAAACATCCCCGTTGTCCTGCTTTCTGATTGGCTGTTGTTTGAATGAATGTCTCTGCCCTGCCTTTTGAATTGCTGGCACCCGCCTTTACACCTGCTTTGCGGTTTTCAGGTAGGAGCACGTTTTGTGAGCCAGGAGATCTGAATCTATCAATCATGGATCTGGATCCAGGGGTGGCATAGGTGCTGGGTGTGTTTGTGGCGCTGATCGTGCACCTCCTCAGTCTCATGCATGGTGTCCTTGCTGCATGTGCCCATTACCAGGAAGAGATAGTCTGGGCATCTCTTCAGTATGTTGCAGGCAGGGATGGTTTGCCCTGATGATCACCCCCACTGTAGGACCGGGAACTGTGTCAACTGTTCTTGGCCAAGCCAGGATATTTCCCTCAACCCTGGATATTTGAACCATGAAGAAATGACCTTTCTGCTAGATTGCTCCTCTGAGAAAGCAGAGCCAAGCATTCCCTTCAGTGGCTACTCAGATCCAGGCTGGCAGGCATCAGTCTTTGCTCCAGGGCTCTTTTAACATTCTTCCTGCTGATGGCTTATTGCTTGTTATTACAAGATTGCCTCATGCTGGCTTTTCCCTGCTTTGGCTGTTCAGGGAAAACACTTGGACATCGGCACCAGATTTTAAGGATGCAAAATCATTATTCTCTCTCTCTCTCTCTCTCTCTCTCTCTCTCTCTTTCTCTCTCTCTCTCTCTCTCTCTGATGTCTCTCTGTCCTCCCACAGAACCAAAGTAAAAATGTAACATGTGTTCTTCTTAAACCAAACGGCACTTGACACCCTATCTCATAGCTTCTTACTCTCAAATATTTAAATGACATATGAAGAAAACATGCTTTTCCCCCCCCACCCACCACACAAACTTTTTTTATTGCAGTCACTTCCTGTGAGAGGAGACCTCTCCTTCAGGACAAGGGGAAAGATGGGCTAGAAGCTTGTTAATGTAGAACAAAAGGACTAAATTATTCACAGCTTCCCATTGTTGTTTTTTTTTCAGCCTGCAGTGCCCAAAAAGAATTGCTATTCCACTTCAGTGATTTAGCGGCTGCCTGTATAAAGTGGTTTGCGTGGGGAGGAGGGATATTGTGGGAGTGCGGAGAGAGTTTTATCTTCCCCCTTTTGTGTTTCAGATCATGCGTGATTATTTTTCAGAAGTGCCGTCCTATTGATTGCGGTGACAGCGTGAACCAGGTGCTTAACTCTTTAAAATGCTGAGCTTTTCTGAATTGGACCAAACATCATTTCATCAATTTACTTAGGGTGGGTCATTGTTTACCTCTTATATTTTTATTCTGCCTCTCCCTTCCCCATCCTATTCCAAAATGCAGGGACCCTACTTCCGATGTGATCACCACAGACCAGTGAGGAAGGTTGGGCTGACAAAGGGAACAACCTTGAGCAGGTGTCCTCAGAAGTAAGTCTCATGTTATATAAAGAAATTTACTCCCAAGAAAATGACCTTTTGGTTGCAGCCAAAGAAACTAGCCCAGGAGTCCCTGGTAAGGTTCCTGGCCAAATGAGGATCTGACCTGAGGTCTTCCTAGTCTTTGTCCTGAGCTCTCACCACTACTGAATATAGGGCGTTTCCTCACTCACCACGACCCCCCTATGCCGCGTGCTGCTCTCGGCGTGCGTCATTTCTGGCGTGGGCCCAGGCATCCCCACGTCGTCAAACGGCGCCGTTTACAAGAGCGCCAGGAGTGACGCGCACTGAGGGGGCGCGACAGCGGCAGTGTCGGGGCGGCTGCATTGTCGCCGCCCCTGTCGTGGGGAGTGCCGGGGGACCCCACACTACTTGAGGAGAGTAGCGCGGGACTTAAGGTAAGTGGGGAAAGGCCCATAGTCTCTGCACTACTCTTCTCTTTGATTTTGTTCTGAATACACTCAGAAGTGGTAAGGGAACTGATGGTCCATCAACAGCTTTTCCCATGCAAATTGTACTACAGCACATCTGCATTGAGTTTATTCATTCATGTGTTGCTGACTGAAACGACCATTGAAAGGAATCCCTTGCCAGCAAATGTTGTAATGGAAGTGTAAGGCTTTGCTTGGTTGCAAAAAATGACAAGCCTCCCACGTTCCAAGGTGAAACTTGGTCATTTATTCACTTATTTTTTTTACTCAGTTTATACTCCGCCATCTTGCTTTCCTGCCCCACACTGAAGGCTTCCAAGATTGCTTTTAAATAAAATAAAATAATAAAATTAAAAAAGCAACAGCAGCACTTTTGAAACCAAAAAGTCAGAGGCAGCAGCAATAAAGATCAGTGAGAAAACAATGTTCATAAGACGTCATAGATTGGAAGGCTTAACAGATCACCATAACTGCACCCATCATAGTTCCCATCATGGAGGCTTTGGTTGTTAAACATGTTAGCCCTGTTTCCTACCACTCTGCTCAGCAATGTCTGGAGCCTGCCTCTAGCCTAAAGAGCCATATCCACCTTAATCATTCTTCCTCTGAAGTGGAGCCCCATGGCACTAAGTGATAGGCTGTAATAATGCAGTAGAAGCTCTACTCATGACTTGAGTTCTATCCCAATGGAAATCAGTTTCAGGTAGCCATCTCAAGTGTTTCAGCCTTCTATCCTTCTGAGGATGGTAAAATGAGTACCCAGTGTGCTGGGGGTGAAGTGTAGACAACTGGAGAAGACAATGGTAAACCCCCCTGCAAACATAGTCTGTCCGGTAAATGTTGTGATGTGATGTCACCCCATGGGTCAGTAATGAGCCAGTGCTTACATAGGGAACCATTTTCACCTTTTTTTTTATTGAAGAGCTAGTTCCAAGTCCATTGGCACCTTAAAGATCAACAAGATTTTGGAGGTAAAGGTTTTTGAGCGTCATAAGATAGCAGGAAGGGTCTCTTAAGGTGAAGGATGACTCCTTAGCTTCGAGGCAGACTTCAAAGGTTTCTTAGCAGATACTGTTCATGTATCCATTTTAGAGCCTAATCGGTCAGTGAACATATCTAAGGTAAGTGTGGGCCTGCTAGAGGGGTCTGCTATAGGTATGAGCCAGACTTATGTATTTTCTTTGGAAGAAGGTTTACTTCTCCTCTGTTTTTTTTTAAAGCTACATAGCAACCAAAAATACAATTCTAATCAAGCCAGCCAGAACTCTCTTCTTGTCTTGCTAAAAAAGAAAATGCAGAGACGGTGTCCGCCAGCAGTAGAGACAGCACGGCTGCTTCTGCAATATTCAGAGCTAGTGTGGACAAGCATTTATGTAACTAATCCTATTATCCAAAAGTGTTGGGCTGTGGCCAAACGTTCTTTATCATTAAAATTCAGCAGCACTGCTGAAATGCAAAGGAGACCTCCGAAATATAAGGAAACAAGATGAAAGGATTGCCATGATGAAAGAGATTCCTGCCGGGATCTCTCCTTTTCTCTTGGCATATAATGTGTTGCTGAAGGAGGGACACTGCCCAGTTTCACAGTTTTAAAACCTGCAAAGTAGGAAATGCAAAGACAAGGTGTACTGAATTTTCAAGGGTAGGCTACAATTTTGAGTCGAGGATGGAAGATGCCTCTCTGACAGATGTCATTCGAGCATGGCAAATTGTGCCTCACTGCAAGGATCTGAACTGAGCCTTCGGTTGTATTTATTTATTTTAAACATTTCTGTCTCGCCTTATCTCCTCCAACTCAAGATGACAAACAAGGCTGCAGCCAAATTGCAAGGACATGCATTCTAATAGCCTGCGCAACAAAATTAGCAAAATGGAAACTGATTAAAATGCACACATTGCAAAATTAAGAGCACTCAGGATTTAAAACGAATGCAACCAAAAGCACTACAGAATCAACAAATTCCATCACAATCAGATTGGCTGAACATTTCACCCTCTTCTACATGGTTTCTGAAACAAGGTGTGTGTACATGCCTTCTTTCCCCAAACTCTGGCCCCTTCTGCACATGCAGAATAATGCACATTCAATCCACTTTCACAATTGTTTGTAAGTGGATTTTGCTATTCCCACCCAGCAAAATCCAGCTTCAAAGTCCATTGAAAGTGGATTGAAAGTGCATTATTCTGCATGTGCGGAAAGGGCCTCTTGTCAAAGGACTGGGGCCCTCATGGGAAAAAGCTCAGGATCTTGATCTTGATGTAGCAATATGGGCAGTCCAAAGACCTTACCTGGTGCAGGAGAGTCCACTGCTAGATGTAGTTCAATAACTCTGAAGACTCTGGACCCTGGAAGGCTTTAAAGCACTCTGAATTAAGCTTAGAAGCAAAGACATATTGAGAGTAGTTAATGTAGCATAAGAGTTACATGTTCTAGGCCAATGACCCCATGGAGGAGTCTTCCTGCTGCTGTTTGTGCCAACTGAAGCTGCCAAGATGTCCGGAAAGGTGACCCCCCACATAGACCACCTTTAGGAAGTCTACATTGGAGGTCATGGTACCATGTATTAGTACAGCATATTAATAGCATCTATTCTAGGTAATGGCCTACTTTACAAATTAGATTTAAGCAAAAAGAATGAGCTCAAAGGCACAAATGAAAGTCCAGTTCAAGATAGGGTTCGTCCAAGATGTTGTGGTCAATTGCTAAAGCTCCTAATGGATCTCCTTCCAAACTAATTTTTGAAAAAGGCTGGATTTAAATGCCACAAGAAGCAACTAGCTGCCATCAAATCCACTCACCTTCCCTATCCCTAATTTCCAGCAAGTAATTACTGAACAACCAAGTCTAAACAGTGAAAGCAACTCCAGCTCACCTGGGCTTTGAAGAAAGGGTATGAGTGGGTTCAGACAGAGGCAAAAAGGCTTTCTTCATTGTCAGAATGCTGTATCAAACAATTAAGTATGATTTAAATTCCCAAGCAGGTTGGAACTTATGTCTAAATATCTTAAACAGGCACAGCTTTTACATCATTCATGCGGAGATAATAGACCCAGATCTCTGGATTACTGTAATACCATCTAATGTACTTTTTAAGACTCTGCCCTTAAAGATAACTTGGAAATTCTAGTTGGTGCAGAACATTGCAAGCTAATTACCACTGGACAATAGCTGGGACATAGAGATCACACTCATTATGCAGACACTCCACTGGCTACTAAACAGTTACCCAGCTCAAGTCAAAGTTCTTGCCATCGCCTACAAAGCCCGTCATGGCCTGGGACCCACCTACCTGCAGGGCTGCCCCTTCCACTCTGTTCTACTGCATCAGCTGTGCTTATCCAAGCAAAGTCTTCCAAAATGCATACCCTTCATGGTGGCTCCTACCTTGTGCAGTGGTCTACCTGCTGAGGTCAGGAAGGCTCTCACACGTCTATTATTCAGCAGAACAGAAATGTTCAGGACATTTTCAGAAGTGATTAGTACAGGGGTCAGAAACCTTTACCAATCAAAGAGCCATTTGGACCCGTTCTCCATGGCCCCGATGATCTACCGAGCCAGAGAGTCTCCCCTTCAGCCCCTCCACTCAGCCCTCCACTCCACTGTCAGGCGGTGCAGGGAAACCCTGCTCCATGGGGCAGAGGGGGAATGGCGGCTGCGCGGATGGCAGAGGGGGGATAGCGGCTGCTCTGGAGGGACACGGCCATGCTACCCTCCAACTTCCAGGGGTCAGAGGGCAGCGGGGGCGTGTCCCTCCAGCCCTCCAGCCCTCCAGAGCAGTGCTGGAAGGAGAGGTGAGTAGAGGGGATGCAAAAAGAGGCATCCTCATGCACAGAGCCACTTCCGGTTTGGCCCCTCCATTCACCTTTCCTTCCAGTGCTGCTCTGGAGGGCTGGAGGGACATGCCCTCCGACCTCCAGGCCACGTGGAGCCACAGTATAAGGCTGAAAGAGTCGCATGCAGCTCCGGAGCCGCGGGTTGCAGACCCCTGGATTAGTACAATGGAACAGTCTGGGAGGATGCTTCTGTGAGGGAATAGGACTGTAGTCTACGGCAATAATTATTGCAGATATCATCTGCTTTCACAGCATTGTCTTACACCTCGCAGTATTGTGTATAGTATACTTTTGCCTTAACTAGTTTTATTCTTGGTATAAGCTTTCATGTGAAAGAATAAAATACCAAGAATAAAACTTTGTTGGTCTTAAAGATGCCCCTGAACTCAAACTTATTTCTGCTGCTTCAGACCAACATGGTTACCCACCAGAACTTACCTTGCATGGTTTGTTATTCACATTGTTCTCTAATTCTGTAATCCTAATCCAATTCCACGGTTTATTGGTCATCTTATGCTGTCTGATTGCACTGCTTTATCTCCTGTAATCCACCTTGGGCTTCATTTTGAAAGGTGGTCTATAAATAAATACAATCCAGTTTCCTATCATACCAGACTACATTCCCCCGCAAGCAGTGTTTCCAACTCTGTCGCATATAGCCACATCTAAGAAAACCACATGCATGTTTCAGCTTCCTATCTCCTCTGGCAACAAAACATGGGATATGGCATCATCACTCTCCTGCTGTTGCTGATGTCATGTTATAGGTCAGTGGTGACGAACCTATGGCATGGGTGCCAGAGGTGTCACTCAGAGCCCTCTCTGACCTGGGCCACTGGGCTCGATTATTAGCATTAAACCTAAGACCTAGTTTTGGGGAAGCAGTGTAGGTAACCCGGTTAAGCACTGTGAACCCCACTGATTTTCATGCGAAGAACTAAAGCACTATCCTTTACCTGGGAGTAAGCTCAGTTGCTGGCAATGGGGCTTGCTTCTGAGTAAACCCTCCTAGGGTTGTGATTCACCATTGAAAGAATTGCACGGTTGCTTCAAAGCCAAGCCACCGACTACCACCAAGCTTACTCCTGAGTAACGCACGCCTCGGAGCCAACCATTTTTTCTAAACTAAAACCTCAGTATTCAGGTTAAATTGCTGTGTTGGCACTTTGCGATAAATAAGTGGGTTTTGGGTTGCAATTTGGGCACTCGGTCTCAAAAAGGTTTGCCACCACTATTATAGGTGTCAACGTGATGATGTGGGGTGATATCATGCTGAATGAGTTTAGCTGTTCCCATGGGAGAGAGAGAAAGAGAAAATACAAGTTTTCTTTTTTTGGGTGACAGTAACATGTTATCTTTCCAGCCCAAGTCTTAGTAACTTTTACAGACTTTTCCATCCATGCCTCCTTTAAAAAGGACTTCAAATTATGTCCTCTTCATCCTTCACTCTCCCTGTCCCAAGTTGTGTCCCAGATTCATTTTCCAGGAGACCCACAAATGGGAGAAAAGGAAGCCTAACTTACACTCCTTTTCTTTCAGAATGTACAAAACCCTCTTCAAATAGCTGGGTAAAATCAATGGTGCAGATAAAAGATAACAAAGATTAACTCCCAACTCTACTGGCTTCACCGTAATCTTCAAAACCCAGTTCAGCATCTTGGGCTGAACAAAGTGGAAGTGAGATTAATTGATTTCAGCTTAGAGTTACGTGCAGGTAACTGTGCTTAAGTTCACACCTCAAACAAAACTTCATCCTCTGAAAAATGCAGCTTCAGGTTAAAATGCGCGGTTTATCTGTTTTAAGATATTTTTATTTCACATTTCCTAAAAAGCTTAGAACAGATTACAGATATAATTCATCTATAATGGCAAACGATACTGTAAAATAAGAACAATCATAACACACAATTCATGGCGGGAGGGATCACCTCAACAAAATGCCCTCCTGAGTAGCTCTGTTGTAAATTGTGCAAACAGGGAGAAAGTATTTTTCCTAATCAGCTTGCCAAGACCATTATCACCTGAGGCTGCATCATGGATCAGTCTTTCTCCAAAAAGGAGCAGAGTTTGGATTTGTACCCCACTTTTCTCAGCCATAAGAAGTCTCAAAGTGGCTTACACACTGACTTCCTTCCTCTCTCCACAACAGACAACATGTGAGGTAGGTGAGGCTGGAAGAGGTCTGAGAGAACTGTGACTAGCCCCAAGATCACCCAGCAGACTTTATGCGTTGGATGGGGAAACAAACCTGGTTCACCCGATTTGAGTGCACTGCTCATGTGGATGAGTGGGAAATGAAACCCAGCTCTCCAGGTTAGAGCCCACCACCTTACTTCCATCACTATGCTTTGACCCTCCCTTTTTGGAGGTGGAAAATGCTGTCAATGTTGCAGCTGACATAGCAACCCATAGGAGTTTCAAGGCAAGTGAGAAACAGAAATTATTGCCACTGCCTGCCTTTGCAAAGCAATCCTGGCTTTTCTGGATGGTCTCCCATTCAGATGCTAACCAGGGCCAATCCTAATTACTTTCTGAGAGCAAATGAGGTCAGACTAGCCTGGATGAAGAGAAGATAAAAATGGCAAGGTACATGCCTCTGACCTACTTTTTCTGGTTTGTATTTGTTATCCACCTTGAATGTTTCTTTTGGCAAAGAAGGATGGGATATAAATATGCTCCAGCTGAAACAGTCAAAGAAGGGATAGACAAAATCTTGACACAGGGACTGGAGAGATTAAGGTTCTTGACCTCTCCACAAAATGGTGGGTGGAAGATCTGACCCAGGATTCAAGGGGTCTCTCATTCTGGATAAGTATGTACACACACCCCTTGAAGGAACAGATCCATAGTCTGGAGATGCTCATGGACCCAGGTCTACTGTTGGCTAAGCAAATGGCATCTATGGCCAAATGTGCCTTTTACCAGCTGAAACTGGTTAGCCACCTGAGCCTTATCTGGACAGAAAAGATCTACCCACTGTGATGCAGGCCCTGGTTACATTTAGATAAGATTACTGCACTCTTTGTGGGGTTGTCCTTGAAAAGTGTTCAGAAACTTCAGTTGGTACAGAATACTGCAGCTGGGATGTTGAGTGGAGTGAGTCTGGACAGAAAAGATCTACCCACTGTGATGCAGGCCCTGGTTACATTTAGATAAGATTACTGCACTCTTTGTGGGGTTGTCCTTGAAAAGTGTTCAGAAACTTCAGTTGGTACAGAATACTGCAGCTGGGATGTTGAGTGGAGTGAGTCAAGGGATTATATCATTCCAGTCTTGACCCACCTTCACTGGCTTCCAGTTTGTTTCTGGGTACAATTCAAAGTGTTGGTCTTGACCTTCAAATCCCTATATAGTTTGGGACTAACATATCAGAAGAAGAATCTAATTCCTTATGGACCTGACCAACTATTATGATCATCTTCAGAGACCCTGATTTGGGTGCCTCCTCCTGAGATGGGGTGGGTAGCTTCTCCGTTCTTCAGTTGTGGCACCAAAACCATGGAACTGTTTCCCATGGAGATCTGTCTGCCTCTTTCTGATGCTGTCTTCTGCTAGCAGGTAAAGGCTTTTTTGTTTTGTTTGGCATTCACTCAGTGATCCTTCTTTCCTAACTATGTTTTTATGTTCTGTATGTATTTAAAATGTTTCATATGCATTTTTACTCTGTGTTTAACTTTTTAAAAAGTCATTTTAATGAGGTATGTTTGGAAGTGGATTATTTGAATGGTAATTATAATGTAATTTGATCATATATGCTTCAAATTACTAACCTCTTTGGCAGCACTCGTAGGGGCAGAAAGACAGGGGCTAGTAATGCACAAGGTGTCCACTGTGCAATGGGGAAGAATGTGCATTGCGGCAAGATTTCTTGTATGGATGTATTTCCTTGAGCCCCACTTTCACTTTCCATTTCCTCTGTAGCAAGCAAGGCCACTTCTAGCATTATTTTAATTTGCTTCACTGTCAGAGTGGGACAGATTTGCCAGTGAGCAACTTTACCCCGGACATCTCCCCTCTGTCCATGTCCAACCTTCCCACTCCCTTGCAAGGCCACCAACGCTTTCCTTTTTTCCATGTTGCTGACTTCTTCAAGTCACAGAACAGAAGCTCACTCACATGGACTTAAGCCAAAACACACCACCTCTAATTCTCATATTGAGATATTGATAAAATAATAACTGAAAGTGGGTGACCTTGGGCTAGTCACAGTTCTTCTGAGCTCTCTCAGCCCCACTTACCTCACGGGGTGTTTGTTGTGAGGGGGAAGGGAAAGGAGTTTGTAAACCCCTTTGAGTCTCCTATATGAGAGAAAGGGGGGATATAAATCCAACTTTTCTTCTTCGTTGGAAATAACAAAGTCTCTCTGTCCTGCAGTGGGGGCAGCAGCAGCAGAAGGAAGTGGATGTGTGTGGATGTGGAGTGGAGGAGTGGAGAGGAGAGGAGAGGGTAGCAGGAGGGAATATCAGCTCTAGGATGGTCCCCTTCTTTAGCAGCCAGTGGTCTGGGGAACTGCTTTGCCTCTTTAATTTTTTTGTGTGTGGGGGGGTTATTTTTGGAATAATAATATCAATATAAATGCAGTTTAAAGGGCTAAGCCAGCAATCTTACACCTTAACTACTGGATGTAATGAGATTTGTGTCTTTAAGGATAGTTGATGGGTGGAGTTAAGGGAACCAGGCCCAGGACATTTCTCTGCAGAAAAGCTCTGTGGCAGGAGTGAGTGTCTCCTCCTGTGTAAACAGAGAATCATGTGAAGAGTGCACTACAAGCCCATTGTGCAGAGAAGAGCCTCAAGGTAAGCATTCCATGCATAATGGGCCAGAATATAATTTTTAACACAAAAATCCAAACAAATAAATAATGTATCTCAGCAGGCTGAGAATTTGAAAATCTGCTGCCAATTGGTATAGTGAGGTTGGTTGTGCAATAATTTGATTCCATGTAAGGAAGTTTCATATTTTCAGAGTGTTACATAAGATGAAGTGTGGGGTACAGCCACATAAGGTCATTTTGGGCAATGCTAACAGTTAGACACTACCAGTTATCACATGCAACAAAATACAGGACCATCTTGACATAGCAGACCTCAAAATATCTCAGGCCAGACTTTCATAAGATTTAGCCATAAGGCCATTTTGCAAACAATAAATGATTTATCTCTTGAATTACTGAACTGCAGCGAAACAGTTATCATCATTACATAGTTCGATAATATCTTATGTGCTGAGATATTAGAATATTGATTTTAATCAGTGGATTTAATGCATTAATCTGTTAAAAAGCAAGACAGTTGACTATGAGAAAACCTCCACAGGATTGACAGCCCAGAAGTTATGCTTTTTTTTAGTGCTTCATTGGAATGAAGGATTAGAAATGTTTTATGAAGGGGAAAGATGAGCCTATGAGCCACTGTTGAAAACTGGAAATATTGTTACACTGTTTGGTGTTGAATTTTCTATTTATTGGTCAAGGAGTATTTCATATCTGCACTAAAATGCATGATATCCGTTTGTGTAAGACATCATAGGTTGATGTGAATGAGATCAATCCAGTTGGTCAAGGCTGTAATCTATGGGCTAAGAGTCATAAGCAAAGAGCCCTTAGATTCTTGTCCTTCTGCTTAGATTCTAAGATTTAGTCCACCTTCGATTCTTTCCTCAAGGATCTGTGCCCCAAGCCACACCCAGGCTATAAATAACAGAAGCCCACTGCACTTGAAAGACTAACAACATCAATTTCAATATGAACTTTCAAGAATCACAACCCACTGAAATCATCCTCAAAGGAGCATTTTTAACCACTTGTCATGTCATCTGCCAGAATAATACTATTTGTTTGTTCTTACAGAGTTTGTAAGTCCATTTTCTCCAAACGGTCTGCTTCATCTTGAACAAATGAAATGTGTGCTACAGATCCCTCTAAGGAGTGAAATACCCAAAAGGAAAGACTGTACAAATGCCCCTTGTGACTGAAGGCTTGTTAAGGGCTGTCATTTCTGTTCTATTAGTATCACTGTATACAACTATTTCTGTTCACTCCCCACAGAACAGCAGTAGCAAATCTTGATGTCAGTGTACAGGAATCTAATCCCCCTGGCTCCTAACTTGTTTCTCTCCTGGTTTCCATCTTGACATTTCTCTGTGCCTCTATAAGTGTTGCCTCCCTAGCCATGACACTGTTTTAAAGAAAAATCATGCTGCACAAAAGAGAATAAAGCAACAGTAAATATAGGGAGATGGTTGAAAACAAAGATATTGTAGAATGAAAAACCTACACTGGCAACCAAACTACCACAAGGTAAGGTCTTTCACTCAGGAGAAGCATGGTCATTTGTATATATCTGGCAGATGGTAAAGAGAATTTTACCACACTCATGCTACCATTGCAATGAGACAGATTTGCAAAGCACAGTTGGAATCTGCAGCAATCTATAGAAATTCAGGACCATGGACAGTTACCTAAACCTAGCAAAAGCCAAGCAAACTCAGACAGAGGCTTTGGTAGGGGTTTCAGCATGAATGCGGATTTAAATGGTCTTTGGGGAAGGTGTGTATCTCTCAAGCCTCACCTTCCTGCATGAAACTCTTGGAAATTAAAGGGGCTGCTCTCTTTTCTGCTCCAGTAGGGCAAGAATAACTTAGGGTGTGACAGGAAAGTGGAGGGGCACCCTCTCTAGTTGTGCACAGCTCATCAGAGTTAGAGGACAAGTAAATAAGTACCTTCATGGGACCAATGGATGAAAGTGATTCTGCTCTTTAGGGGTTCCTCCACAAGAGTCTCATGTTGGTTGGCTGCCACTGGAGATATTTCCTGATTATATGTGACTTCAAACCCTTTTTCTGTAAGGGTGTTGATGCATGGGACCAATCAACATGACACGGAATGTGTGAATTTACATATTTTGTTTCTTTTTATATCCAATGCTATTTTTGCTGATGACTTTGATTCTCCATTTTCACCATTACCTTTGAAGATCACATGCTGATGGAATGATGTACAAATAACACAGAATTAATTTTTACATGAAAAAAAATTTGGTGCGAAGAAACTTACAAGATAGAATCAGGAAGATATAAAACTAAAATATGAAGTTTTAAATCCAAACAAGAAGCATAAGAATTTTAAAACTGACCTTCATGGAAGGGTCAATTACCTGGCCTCTTGTTTGTTGTCTCTGCCTAACTTTTGCATGAGGTAGGAGCTCACATTTTTCATCTTCCTCAGCTCATCTCTTTGCATCTGATGAAGTGAGTTGATGCTCATGAAAACTTATGCTGAAGTAGACTTCAATAGTCTTTGTGGTGCCACTTGACTCCTGCTTTCTCTTCTTGTTCTTTTTGCTCATTGGTTCACTTCTGAAATAAGAGATGCTGGAGCTGATATTTCATTTAATATCCTGAAACCTTTCCCCCTTTCTAGCAGATGGGTGGAGCTGATTCAAGATGGGGTGACTCAGTCATGAGTAAAGGTGATCTGCATGTGGCCAGGAACTCTTACTTCTTGACTGCCTCACCCATTCTGGCATTGCAAAGAGATTAGGAAGTGAAGGTCATGGGTTCAGCATATAATTTGCCTTCTATGGTGTTGTGTGAAGTATCTTGCAGTTGGTAGAGACAATGCTGGCAGGTGGATTTGCATGCATGAACTGGGAAGGAGGAGGTCAGCACTTCTATATTCGATCCTGTGAGACCACTATCGGGTTTTCTTTCCTTCTCAGCCAATGTGTTGGTTTTGATAAAAGAAGAAACAATGAAGCAAAGAAGGATTAAAGTACATGATCGCTTCATTTCTATGCATCTAAAATGTCATTGTTAATTCATGTTTATCCCCCACATCCTTTCATTACTTAGATGGAGAGCCCCTTTGGGCCACCAGTGTTGCATTATGGGAAACTTTAGCAAACCACTCTTCTCACAGAATTGAGCAGGATATAAACTGATTGGCAATAAATGCTCATAGTTCTGTAATGGGTTGTGGCTACAGTGTGTAACAGCTGCATATATACCAACAAAGACTTGTTGGTATAAATATGTGTCGGTCGGCACAATGGAATACCACTGATATTATGTTCCAAAACACACTGAAATCAATGCAATTATCTTTTTATGCAATGTTTCCAGAATCAGGGAGCTAGTGTTAGCATGAATGGGTAGAACTGAAGGTGAGCATAAAATAAGCCTTGGTATGATTCAATGGACATCTCCTTTCATAGCCCAGGTCATGGAAATGAACTTCATCGATTTTCAAACACACCAGTTACTGGAGTTTTACTGAAATCCAGCATTTGCCATTAAAACCGCTGTGATTTATAGCCAAGCTTTTCAGAAAATACAATTTTTGAGATAATTACATTTTCTCCTGCTTATTGTAAAGATTGAGGGTTTTTTTTAAAAAAAGAATGTTGCAGTGTACTGTGTGATATAATGTAATCTTTTTTTACAGAGTTTAAAAATCAAACTGTTTCTGTAACATCTGTTTTTCTTGTGACATCAGGAATAGCAAATGAAGCTCATACCTCACCTGGGTGGAGCACCTGAGGAGACTTCCAACTTTTATGACAGGCACACTACTATGCCATTAAAGAGGTACTCACTTCCCCACAATATTTAATCATAATGGCAGTCCAAATGTTATGAGGAAAATGGTAATTGGCAAATAAAGCTGATATGGTGTTTATCTGCCAGCAAATTTAATTGAGGCTAATGATGAGTCTTTCCACTGAAATCAGCAGGGTTTGGGTTCCTACCTGCCAACAAATGTGGAAAATATACAATATACCAGGCAATGGGATTTCCATCTGTTCAATTTGGAATGGGTTCCTGTGCCTATTTATGCATTTATTTCATAAGTTTTATATGACATCCTTCCCCTCAGGGGCTCAGAGTGGCTCGTTGCCTCCATTTTGGTTGCTATCCCCCCTGCCCGCCCCCCCCCCTACACTTTATCTTGAGAATGGGACCAGCTTCTTGGGCCATAAAAGGGGGAATTTCCACTACAAACAACAATACATTGGATGGTACTTATTTCATAATTGTTCCCAATGATAATAATAGCAGCCCCAAGAAGAATCAAGCCTTGCTCAAGCTGTTTATTTTAAACCTTTTTATTCCATCTTTCCCCCCAAAGCTACCCAAAGCAATTTACAATGGCAAAACAATAAACAAACAAACCAGACAACGAAGAAAAGAGAACTCTCAGCATTTTATCAGGGCACTTAGCCAGGAGGGAGGGAGGGAGGGAGGTAGATGATGGTAGGTAGGTAGGTAGGTAGGTAGGTAGGTAGGTAGGTAGGTAGGGAGGGAGGGAGGGAGGGAGGGAGGGAGGGAGGAAGGTAAGTAGGTAGGTGACAGACAGACAGACAGACAGACAGACAGACAGACAGACAGACAGGAACTTCATGCCAGACTATAGCTTAGTGAGGCAACCAAATATCTCTCCCTACCTGGAAACATTCCCCTCTTTCCCGCCTACCTTTTAGCCAATCAGAATGGACTCAGAATGTGCCAGCCATCTCCAATGTGCCATCCATCTTTGATGTTTATGCAGTAGTGGCATACCTGATCAGACACCCTGTCACAAGACACCCTTTGAATTACCTTTTGGATTCTTTACTGCTTAGATTTAAGACCCCCTGCCTAAGGAATTGGACCTTTGATGGACTTGCATGGATAACTCACTAGCTATGGACCTTTGCTTTACATTCTTTCTCTACATCTTTGACATCTTACCACACCCCTTTCTCAAGTGGAATACTTTGAACAGTGTGTCTGTGTAAATATGGCTGGAATATTTGTCTCTCCCCTGGGCATTCTAGTGCTAGGTTTTATTGCTGAAAATGTGGAATTATTTCGACTGCTTCTCCAAGCCAGCTGCTTGTATCATTCCCTTCAACATACTATTTTTATTCTATAAATTATTCTCATTATTCTTTCAAAGCTTATAGAAATGACCCACTACTCTGTCAACTGAGCCCTTCAAGCTGTAGGTCATGGTCCAGAGTGGTTTTCCTATAACATAAGGAGAGATGACAGAAGGAATGTTTCTTCCTTATGGTCAGGTGATTCTAATGTACATTTAGATTGAACTGGCCATATCCGCAATGACTTGCATGTATGCCTTTCTGACCACACACAGCAAGACCGGCACTAGAGCCTGTTCCACATGAGCCAATAAGCACTGGGTAAAGGATGCTAAAAAACCTGTTTTTTTGGGGGGGGGGGGACACTTCGCATAGATCCCATCCCTAAAGCAAGTCTGCCCAGTATTATTTCCCCCGAACATGGTTTTTTGAGAATCACACTATTCACAAGTCTTTTGAAAAATCCCAGGTGAGCAAAGGGACAGGCAGGAGGTGCTTTATTTGGCTGCACTTTCTTTTTTTAAAAAAATCCTGGCTTACATCTGCATATAGCCACGCAAGTGCAAATGGCCATATCACGGTATCGTGAGATGTGGGGGTTCATTTGTGCATGTCTGCTGGCAGCACACCTGTGTAGCTACGCATCAGTGGGAGGTAAATAAAAAAATAGACACACTTCCTTGTGAAGGCGGGACAGCAACCCGCATTGTTTTCATGGGCTCCAATCGCTGCCTGCATGGATGCATGTGAATGCGAAAACAGGAAAGCGGGTTACTTTATCCCGACTGCAACCCACTATACCTTTGCAATGCAGAAAGAACCTAAGGCATGGAAGGGGTTGTGGGTCAATGTTGCCTTCTGAGGGTGGGAACCACCTGGTGAATCCTCTCCAATAACCACACTGGACTCTTTGATGGGATAAACATTTTGGCCATAGCCATTTTATCAGCCAACCAAAACAGAAGCGTGAGGCATAGCATGGGTCTTGATCTGGCCTGTTTGCTTCATAGTGAAGCTCCAATGGGCAGATGCCCTGTATTGGACTTTGCTCCACTGAAGGACTCTGCCGGGCGGACGCTCCTGGCAAGAGGTGGTCCCCATTTGCCGGTTCGGCAGGGCGGTTGCCTCTTGCCATCAACGGCACTTCCAGATCATTACCCATGCACCACCGCCGAACGGCTATGACAGAAACATGCAACAACCAAATAAACCCAGGGAGAGGTGGGTGGGCAAATCGCCGGCTGGCCGAAGCACATGGCCAGAACAAAGGAGGGCTTTCCCCTTTAAAGGGTCAATCCGCCCTCCCCTCCTGGTGATGTCAGCCCTTGCCCAACATGGCCTGGGCTTCACTTCTGTCCTCAGTTAAGCGGAAGCGGTCACCTTGTCTCCACCCATTCCACCCCCAGAGGCAACCACAGCCAGTGGGTGATTCACAGCTGTCTTTAGAAGATCTGCTTTGCCTGCAGAAGGTCCAAGCTCAGTCCCCAGCATCTCCATCTTAAAAGTCCAAATAATCGATTATTTCAAGATCTCAGCCTGAGATCCTGAAGAGTTGCTACCCACCCAAGTAGATCTTGATGGATTAGTGGTCTAATTCAGTGTAAGGCAGTTTCATTGGGTCATAAATTAAATGATTCGGATTACATAGCAGGAACCCTAAATGTGCTTCACTCTCTCTTCCAAAGCCATCCCTCCTAGAAGCCAGAACAATATTGGTGTGGAGGGAAAGAAAACACGAGACTCTAACAGATGGCCAGCGTGTTTTGATGCTATTCAACAAAATAGGTACAACTTGGGGGTTTATCTGGTGGGAAAATTGCTCCACCATTGTGCTGAAATGCAACACAGATTCTGGCAGAAAACAGAAAATGATGTTGTCAGGGGCAACACTCTGATGTCACTTCCAGTTTTGACCTCAGAAGTGACATAGAGCATTGGCACAACACCAAAGAGCTCTTCCCATTTCTCCCCAATGGCCTGTCAAGCAGTGGTGAGGAACAAAGGGTGGGGGGTGAGTTAGAAGATCTCCTAGTACAACTCTCAAGTCCTTCCATTTTCTGAAAACAATTCAAAGGAGTCTCACAATAAAGTAAAAAGACCAAAATAGGCAGTGCTTAACTGAGGCTCCTTCCGCACATGCAGAATAATGCACTTTCAAACTGCTTTCAATGCTCTTTGAAGCTGGGCGGAATAGCAAAATCCACTTGCAAACAGTTGTGAAAGTGGTTTGAAAACACATTATTCTGCGTGTGTGGAAGGGGCCTGAGAGTGATCTCACAGAACATGGTAGAACACTCCTGGTTCTCCTCTGGATTGAGGACTGCTCTCACAATTAATCATAATTTATCCTAAGGCTCAATGTTTCCTATATGTTAGGGTTTGGAAGAAACATCATTTCAAGAGAAGTATCTGAAGACTGTGAATTACCAATAGAAATGGAACCATCTGAAACCGGCCAATATTTTTTTCCCATCCGGAAAGGAGGGAGATAGTGGATTCCTCTTTCCTAATAGGCAGCCTGATGGCTTGGGGTTAAATAGAGTTAAAACTTAAATGGTCAAAAAATGGATTGGATTCAACTGCATTATGTAAGAAGTGTGTGCACAAAAGATAAGGGGAAATTGTGCTGTAGAATTTCGTATCTGCATAGTTATAGGAACAAAACACTTCAAGGGAATTTGAGGTTGTTTTTGTTAGTTTATATGTCTGTGTTTGAGGAGGGAAACATTATCTAATGCCTGCTTGGGCAGAGTACACAAAAATGCTATTTTTAATTCCCAGGCAAGATCTTCTTCCGACTTGCCAAAATGGGCACAAAATAAGCCTGTGAGGCATGCTAATGTCTGTGAATAGACTTTGTGGGGAAGGCCTATCTGCATACAAAAATGGTTTTCAAGACTTTGTCGCACATCACAATGACCGCATTTTTTTTAAAAAAAATTACATTGTTATCCTTGCCTTCCTGGAAGGGGGACAGGGAATTGTATGTGGTTCTCCCCTCCATCATTTCCCCCCACAGTAGCTCTATATAAAGCAGATTTGGGTAAGAGAGAATGACTTGCGCATGGACACCCAGTCAGTTCCCTGGGTGTCTGCTCAAGTGGATTCCAGCATTCTAACTACTACATAGCAATGCCTCCTAGGTGTCTTCACCCTGCCCCCAGTGCTCCATGAGTAATAGTAGTCAGTGGTATCATCTGTTACAGTTCTATGTTTCCCTTCTACTAAGGAGTTGAAAGAGCTTCCCACCCACACCATTTCATCATCACAACAAACCTGTGAGTTAGGTGAGCCTGAAACAGAGCAACGGACTCAAGGTCACCCAACAAGCTTCACAGCAGTAGGGGGATTGGAACCAAGAATCCCCACGTTCTCAAACACTCTGTCAACTGCACTACACAGAAGATTATCAAGGTAAGGCATATGAAGGAGCTTTACAAGTTAGAAAATTAAGAAAACAGGAAGAAGTGCCAGTGAGTTCACTCTTGTATTGAGGGTTATGGATGCAGTTCTGGTCGCCACATCTCAAAAAGGATATCGAAGAGATAGAAAAAGTGCAGAGAAGGGCAACGAGGATGATTGAAGGACTGGAGCACCTTCCTTATGAGGAGAGGCTGCAGCGTTTGGGACTCTTTAGTTTGGAGAGGAGACGTCTGAGTGGGGATATGATTGAAGTCTATAAAATTATGCATGGGGTAGAAAATGTTGACAGAGAGAAATGTTTCTCTCTTTCTCACAATACTAGAACCAGGGGGCATACATTGAGAATGCTGAGGAAAGAATTAGGACTAATAAAAGGAAACACTTCTTTACGCAACGTGTGATTGGTGTTTGGAATATGCTGCCACAGGAGGTGGTGATGGCCACTAACCTGGATAGCTTTAAAAAGGGCTTGGACAGATTTATGGAGGAGCAGTCGATTTATGGCTACCAATCTTGATCCTCCTTGATCTCAGATTGCAAATGCCTTAGCAGACCAGGTGCTTGGCAGCAGCAGCAGCAGAAGGCCATTGCTTTCACATCCTTCATGTGAGCTCCCAAAGGCACCTGGTGGGCCACTGCGAGTAGCAGAGTGCTGGACTAGATGGACTCTGGTCTGATCCAGCAGGCTAGTTCTTATGTTCTTATGTTCAGGGTTGGGAAATTCCTGGAGATGTGTGAGCCTGAGATGCTAGGGCAGGGGTCTGCAACCTGTGGCTCTCCAGATTTTCATGGACTACCATTCCCATCAGCCCCTGCCAGCATGGCCAATTGGCCACACTGGCAGGAACTGATGGGATTTATAGCCCATTAACATCTGGAGAGCCACAGATTGCAGACTCCTGGGCTTGGGCTTGGGAAGGGGAGGGACCTCAGCAGGATATAAAGCCAAGCAGGCATTTTCTCCAGGGGAACTGATCTCAGTAGCCTGGAGATTAGATGTAATCTCCAGATGCCACTTAGAGATTGGCAGCTCTATTTCAAAGACTCAATGAGTTTAGGAGGCTCTAAGGATCTAATCTGATGAATGAAGACAGTTACTTTTATGGAGTTAGAAGCGTATGCAATCATTTTATTTCAGAATTTGCTCCATCAGGCACCAGTTGGGTGTGAAGTGCCATCAAGTTGCAGCTACCTCAGTAGGGTTTTCAGGGCAACAGACCCACAGCGGTAGTTTGCCATTGCCTTCCTCTTCAGTTACAACCCTGTTTGATGGTCTCCCATCCAAGTAGTAACCAGGGCCATCCCTGCTTAGCTTCTGAGGTTTGGCGAGATGTGGGCCATCCAGGTCAGGGACAAGCATTCTTTAGATATCCTTTAATGCTTGTCAGATTCAGTTTAACCTAGTGGCTAGTTGACTTGATGCAATGACCTAATTGCATAACACATCTATAACAGTACATGGAAAAATTGATTGGGTTCAATAATGGAACAGGGCTTCATCACATGACCATTCCTATGACAAACAAGCACATGCACTATGTACCCACACATTTAATACATGAGAATCGGGATACATGGAAGAGGTTCTTTTCTAAGAATGTGAACTAGCCAAGTGTCATACCCTTTTATATTAATTCCCTAGCCATCAGCTCTTGCTT
The DNA here is from genome assembly GCF_021028975.2 of Sphaerodactylus townsendi. NCBI lineage: Eukaryota > Metazoa > Chordata > Lepidosauria > Squamata > Sphaerodactylidae > Sphaerodactylus > Sphaerodactylus townsendi. The sequence continues at coordinate 24,644,204 of NC_059428.1, forward strand.
CTGAGCATAGCGCAGTGGGGAAAGAACAAGACATTTCACTTGCATTCATATACTCTTCATTATTCTTTCAATGGCTGACATAGGGCCTTTCCCCACTCTCTTGGATTCCCCCTATGCCGCGCGCTGCTCTCAGCGCATGGCATCCCAGGTGCACGTCTGGGGGTCATCAAAAGGCGCCGCTAAGAAGAGCGCCTGGGATGCCGTGCACTGAGGGGGCGCAACAGCGGCAGCGTCAGGGCGGCTGCGCTGTTGCCGCCCCTGTCGTGGGGAGTGCCGGGGGACCCCGCGCTACTCTCCTCAAGTAGTGTGGGGCTTAAGGTAAGTGGGGAAAGGCCCATAGGGACTTTATTTGCCCTGCAGTCTTCCAAGATATATTTCACTGAAAAATGGTTATTGGCATAAAGTTACCCAGAGAGTTTCTTGAACAAACAAGTATTTAAATTCAAGTCTCCCTGGTACAACATTGGAAAACAATGCACTACATTACACTGGCTCCCCTGCGACACTTTTGAAGATTACTTCCTAACTACTGCTGTATTTGATGCAAGGGGGTGGGGCTGGGGGATAAACCTTATTAAAAGTTTTTAAAACAAAGTGAAGATAGAGCCACAAAAATGTCATAAACTGTGGAACTTACAAGAACAAGTAAAAATCTTACGGACTTCAGGCATTTCCTGATTTTTAAAAGGTTACGGTTCCAGTCTTGAAAACCGTGTAGAGAATGCCAACGCTTGATTTGCATGGAACAGCGATAATTAATTGTACACTGTGTTTTGTTGGTCTAGAAGCATCCTACATTAATGCTGCTTTCACAATGAAATATTGTACATGTTCAAAAGTCTGTGGAGGCTGGCAGACTACAAGAGAACTAGATGTTAAGACTCAGTAGAGTGCTACAACTGACAAAGAAGAGTTGGTTTTTATACAGTGTTTTTCTCTATCAAAAAAAGTCTCAAAGCAGTTTATCATCACCTTCCCTCCTCACCCTCACAACAGGCACCTTGTGAGGCAGGTGGGGACGAAAGACCTCTGAGAGAACTGCAACTAGCCCAAGGTCATGTGGAGGAGCAGGTAATCAAACCTGGTTCCCCAGGTTAGAGTTCGCCTCTATTAAGCACTCCACCATACTAGCTCTGAAAACAAGGGATTCTTGAAACTTCACTGGGTCAGCTTACATTCTGTTCAGCGGTCATGAACAGGCAGCTGATTTTGGGAATCATACTGACGTATTTAGCAGCCTATTCACGGTTGTTCTCCTGGATGCTCTACCATGCTCAGTCCTAACAGGGTACTCATTGCGATCAACTTTTCATGCATGTATAATGTGGTCCAGTGGGAAATAAATATAGGGTAGAAACAAACTAATTGGAGATTGAAGGAATGGTTGCTACTAAATAAAAAAATTGTCTCTGGAAGTTTTCATGCAATTGGTCCAGTGGTGGGATTCAAATAATTTAACAACCGGTTCCAGTGGTGGGATTCAAATAATTTAAAAACTGGTTCTTTACAAGCACCATCTTGACAATCAGTTCTGCCGAAGTGGTGCGAACCTGCTGAATCCCACCACTGAATTGGACTTGAAACACCCATACTAGCTTTCTCCAAAGTCCATTTGGTCCCAGCTCTGTGTGCCCTTCTGTCTTGGCTTTCAAATGCTTCAGAACATGCAGGGGGCACCAGCATCATGCCCCTGGCAATAGTGTGACAATTTAGACCCAGTATGGCCAGTATCTAGCTTCATCAATGGCATCCAGTACAAAGACAACCACAGCCAGCACTTATGACAAGAATCTAAAAGGTAGCTCTTAAATCAATTTCTGTTATACAGTTCTCATGTAGGGACTCAAGCACATCAGTTTTAGATCATCAAAAAGCCATATGAAATCACCCCACACATAGAAAACAGCAATGTCTCATATCAGAGAGGTGAGGATTTTTTTTTAGACTTTCACAATACATGATTAGCATGGTCTCTAGTTTCATCGAAGGGTGATTTCAGATAGATGTCTCATCAGATAAAGAAGCTGAGATGGTACATTGACCATAGATGAGCTGTGGCATATCAGAAATGCTTCTAAGAATCAGGATCAATGCCTTTGATGAAACATTCTTGAATCTTTTTGAACATTCATCATAGGCAGGCAGAGATCAAACTATCTCACACCAGTTCCAACATTTGTCCTCTAAGAAGCTGTGAAATATTATAAATTTTCTATTTTTATTGCAGAAAAGATCACACTTTCAATCAAGTCACACAGATGGTAGAACTTTTCCAAAGAAAAGCAAACTGTTTATCTACAGCAAATATTTTGCTTGGGAATGGGCAGAGAAGAAGCCAAGACTAAAAGAGGAATGTCTCCAACACTCTCAAAAATATGGCGCACACAGAGGTTCAAGTTGAGTAACCCATACTTTTCCATGGACACTTCTTCTGCCCTAGTCCACCAATCAGCAATCAGCATTGTGTTTATAGTGTTACAGTGTTTACAGCAGAGGTGGGCTCCAGCAGGTTCTCACAGGTTCCCGAGAGTAGGTTACTAATTATTTGTGTGTGCCAAGAGGGGGTTACTAATTTGTGATTTTGCCACGTGATTTTTGCCTTAGTTACACCCCTCCTCTCAGCAGTAGTGTGCAGAACTTGAAGCAGTCTAGCAGGAGGTACACCGGTGTGCCTGGCAGCCTGTGCCTGTGTGCATTTGTTTCCTGCCCAAGGACTGGCGCAGTGGCTGCGTCCTTGCCACAGCCTCGCCCAGGAATGCCCCACCCCCAGAATGCCTGGCCACGCCCCCGTCGTGCCATGCCCAGCCCTGTTGGCACTGTGCCACAGTTTGAATCCCACCACCATGGGAACTTGTTACTAAAATGTTTGGATCCCACCACTGGTTTACAGTGTTTGGCTATTTAATCAGACCTCATCTGGAGTACTATGTCCATTCTGGGAACATATTTTAGGAGGCATGTAGACAAACTGGAGCAGGTTTAGAGGAAGGCAACAGAAATAGGGATCTGAAAAATCAAAGGGAAAGGCAAATTGAACAGGATCCACTCTTCAAATACCTGAAGAGAGGTCACAACAAACTTGTTCTTTGCTGCTCCAAAGAATAAAGACTAGATCTGATTACAGGAGGATAAATTTTGGTTGACCATTAGGAAAAACTTCCTCATGGTTTGACAATAGAACCTATTATCAAAGGGCTCAGCTTCACTGTAAATCTTCAAACAGGGAATAGACCGCCTTATTTTAGGGATGTTCTCGTTTTGAATTTCCTATATGGTCAGGAGTTTGGAATAGATGACCTATAAGGTCTTTTCCATTGCCAGGACTCAAAGCCCCACACATTTAGTAAGGTCTTCGGGTGACCTTGGCTGAATCTCCATCTCTTAAACTAACCTTCCTCAAAGGAGGAATGTTGGCCACCCTGTGTTCCGCAGAGAAAGGGTGAGATAAAAATGGATAGACGGCCTGCCCTGGAGGCCATCTGTCACTCAAGGAATTCTTACAGATCTATCATCTCCTTATTCTCCATGGACACAAATGATATATTGAAAATGGCAACAGTTCCCAGCAAGAAGGAGACCATTTCAGCCATCAGTCATATCTGAATTGCCTTCAGAGACATTTAAAGCAAATAAGCTTTCTGGCTATTTTAATCGCAAGACTGTTTTCAGCCATCGGGTTTGAATGAGTGTTTGACGAGCAGCTCCCATTTGCCTTGATTTGTTTGCAAAGTCTCCCTTGAACAAGAGTCAACCACAAAGCACTTTGGGAATACAGGACACCAAGCACCTAGCTCATGCTTCTAACTATTGACAAATGATTACTTATGTTCGATTAACAAGGTTTGTGGATTGCTTAGGAAAGCGGCTGGAGAAGACAGGGAGAAGAGACAGCAGCTCTTAGAAATGTACCAAACATCTAGTGAAATCGCTAAGGATGTTTTATATTTATAAAGAAAGATGTGGGGGAGGGGGGAGAGAGAGATAATAGGGAAGGAAAAAGTTCCACATTCGGATTTTTATTGGGCATTGAACTTGGATATTTTTTTTACCATGTCTCTTTCTTTGCATATAAAAGAACTGATTTAAGAACTGCTACCATTTTTATTGAGGGAGATCAAACATCCGGTGCAAAAAGAATGAACTGTCTTATCAGCATAATGACAAGAATAGAGAAAACTGTACAGTTTGGTTAAGATTTATAGGTTGTATATATCTGCAGCGGCACACATAAAAGTCCAAAGCTATGCAGGCTCTGCAGAGAACAGGAATCATTTTTAAAAAGCTGTAGATAGAGGGGGTTGTGTCTCTCAGAACACCTGGGTTTTTGTACCGTTCAACATATGCTCGTCACAAATAAAAAGTGTCCCTTCAGGGAATAGTTTCCATTATTATTTATTATTAATATTAATTTAGTCTCCTGTTCTCCTTTATAGGGTATGGAACCTTTCTATTGAAGGAGGAGATTTATTTGTCCATTTGTGACCTTCAACGATATAGAACTTGCTTTCCAAATCTCATGCAAATGTTGCATTGGCGTTTCTTCTTACAGGCATAACAATTTAATTCCTTGTCATATTACTTGCAGAAATAGCAGTGGCTATCTGTGAAACACATTGCCAGCAGACCTGCTCAGCCAGGGTTTTTTTGCAAAACTACTAACCTCTCAATATTAGATGTATTGCATATGAACTCAAATAGGAAAGAGTGAAACTACAGGATAATGTGGCTCTCATCGCACCTGGCAATTATTTGATGTCACCCTAGCTTGCAGCCTCCCTTCTACTGAGATTCTAAGACGGAGGAAGGGAAGGGAAAATGTGGAGGGGAGGAGCTGTGGGTCAGTGGTAGACCATCGACTTGATATGCAAATACACCCAGGTTCAATTCCTGGCATCTCCAGGTGATTTGAAAGACCTCCACCTGAGATGGGTCTGGTCCAACGCAAGGCAGTTTTATACCCGTTTATATTTTTGAGAAGAGTTTCAGTTCAGTGTTGTCGCTTTGTTTGATTTCATCTGCATGTTGCATTGTTTTCATACACAAATCAGAATACATTGTCTACAGATATAATATATGTATACAGCTGATGCATGGACTCACAGGTCATGTTGAAAAACAGTGTATGTCATGGGGAAATGTAAGGAAACAGTAAATGATGCCAAAATCAAAAGGCACAGCTTTGAGCTGCACAAGGGAAACGCAAAAAACAAAAATGGAAATGTTCAGGTTGAAACAGCAGAGATTAAACATTTAAGAACATTGCTAAATGCAGGTGGAATTGAATAGAAGAATGAAATATGCAGCATGGGACTTATGGTTTCCAAGTAGAAAGGGATAAATGAATGTGCCCTAGTAATTCACTTTATAATTTCATGTGTTTAACTGCCCTGTATTACATTGTCTCTGAATTCTGGTTTAACTAGGTAAATTTCCATGATTATGCCACTTTCCACACTGGAGGCCTCCTTCCATTACTAGAGAAAACAATCATTAGAAAACAACAGCACATTGACCCACTTCAACAATATTTACACCCTCAAAAGAAACTACAGTTGTAGTCCAGATTCCACTAAAGATGGATCAGTTACTCATCCCAAGCCCTATCTCAATTGCAAAGGGACCACACAACAACTCACAGCCATACTATAACAATTAAGGCACTATTTCTAAAGTTCTGGAGACAGAGAACAGCATTTGTGGGCATCATAGTGAGCATGGCACAAAACAATTAGAGAAATTGGAGACGTCTGAGGGGGGATATGATTGAAGTCTATAAAATTATGCATGGGGTAGAAAATGTTGACAAAGAGAAATTTTTCTCTCTTTCTCACAATACTAGAACCAGGGGGCATTCGTTGAAAATGCTGGGGGGAAGAATTAGGACTAATAAAAGGAAACACTTCTTCACGCAACGTGTGATTGGTGTTTGGAATATGCTGCCACAGGAGGTGGTGATGGCCACTAACCTGGATAGCTTTAAAAGGGGCTTGGACAGATTTATGGAGGAGCAGTCGATTTATGGCTACCAATCTTGATCCTTTTTGATCTGAGATTGCAAATGCCTTAACAGTCCAGGTGCTCGGGAGCAACAGCCGCAGAAGGCCATTGCTTTCACATCCTGCATGTGAGCTCCCAAAGGCACCTGGTGGGCCACTGCGAGTAGCAGAGAGCTGGACTAGATGGACTCTGGTCTGATCCAGCAGGCTAGTTCTTATGTTCTTATGTTCTTAAATATCAAAAGAGGATAAAGCCTATGCTTTACTACCCAGTTTTGACTATATAAGAATTGGAGGAGCACCAGCCACACTATTTGAGGAAGCTTAAGATATGACCAGGTGGCTGATACTTCACCCCAACATCTAAGGCTGAATCTGTCCACTACAATTTTTTCTGAGCATTCCTCCCTCCCCCAAATCTTGAATATCCAAATAAATGGAGTGAGTATCTGGCATTCAGCTTATATCATATGACAAGACTAGTTTGTTTTATCAGTCATATAGAGAATAACATTTATGAGACTGTACCAGGCAATCCTGAAATCCAGCCTTGGTAAATTAATTTTAAGAGCATTTACAATATGCAAGTTTTGAGTTTAATCTTTTCATTGTAGACAGAAAGAAAACAAACATCCCAAAGAGTTTTTTTTCAAACTCATATTCCATGCACAAAATGCCAAGGATATTTTACTTTTTATAAGATAGCATCTTAAAGCATTATCTAGGATCAAAGATAGAATTGTTATGAGCAAACCATCCATTATTGAGAGTTTTGAGTTTCATTGATTTCTGGGGAAGACTTACGCACAAATACAGCCGTCTGCTACTGAAACAGGTTTTATTTGTTTAAAATATTTGTTACCCCTTTTTCAATCCTGAATTTCCAGGGGTGCCAACCATTTTTTTTTTAAAAAAAGATGGAATGAACAACATAATCAATTTAACAAGCAGTACTAAAAACAACAGAGGAACATGAAGTAGTTCAAAAAGCATCAAACAATCAACAGATGTACAGTCCATAGATTTGTATGCTGAGGGAGGCAGCATGGTGTAGTGGTTAAGATCAGTGGACTCCAATTTGGGTTCAATTCCCCACTCTTCTACAGGAAGCCTGCTAGGTAGCCTTGAGCAATGGCAAACCACTTCTGAACATCTCTTGCCTTGAAAATGCTACAGGGTCTTCGTAAGTCAGCAATGATTTGATGGTGCAAGCACACTCACAAATCCACTGAAGTCAACAGGTTCAGGATTTCACTGAAAATTGTTAAAAGCTCATTCAGAAGAAGAGTTTGGATTTATACCCCCTTTTTCTCCTGTAAGGATACTCAAAGGGGCTTATAATCTCCTTTCCTTCCCCCCTCCAATAAACACCCTTTGGGGTGGGCGGGGCTGAGAGAGCTCCAAAGAGCTCCAGATGGCGTGCATAGGCTAATCTAGTTCCCCAGATAAGCCTCCACAGCTCAAGTGGCAGAGCGGGGAAACAAACCCGGTTAGAGTGCACCTGCTCTTAACCACTAATCCACTGCAAATAAGAGAATCTTAACTTGAGGATCCATGGTCAATAAGGAAAGTGCTGGATAAGTGTCTCTGGAGATAAAATTCCACAAATGGAATGCTATGACAGGGAAGTCCCAGTTGAAATGTACCTTACTTCTGAAAGCAGTGAATGGGCTTCATCTTCAGAAGAGCCTCATATGGAGAAGGGCCTCAGCTTAAGGTGTCGATCAATAGGCAGGTTCCTATGGCAGAAGATGGTCCTTCAGATGAGTGTCAGACATTCTCTTCATTTTTTAAAGTTGAACCATGGTCATGCCACCATCTAGGACAGTGGTGGCGAACCTTTGGCACTCCAGATGTTATGGACTACAATTCCCATCAGCCCCTGCCAGCATGACCAATTGACTATGCTGGCAGGGGCTGATGGGAATTGTAGTCCATAACATCTGGAGTGCCAAAGGTTCGCCACCACGGCTCTAGGATGTTTTCATGCCATAGAAGCCACATCAAATCTCAGAAGCTAAATAGGGTCAGTCCTGGTGAGTGTTTGAATGGGAGACCACCAACGAAGTCCAGGGTCTCTATACAGAGGCAGGTCATGGCAAACCACCACTACCACCAATACATACATGTGGGCTCTCAATTCACAACTGTGTGCATTTGAGCAGCCTCTGATTATTTCAACAGTGATTTTGCAAAAGAACTTCCCAGAAGGCTGCCACCATACATTTGCCATCCTAACAAAACTGGAACAAAGGAAGCATCCACAGGCTCAAGATGAAGCTGTACCATTTCTCTGGTTAACAATGACTTTGGTGTTGGATGGAAGGAACACAGCATCCAATTAACTGGATGGCCACATTAAAACACATGTCATAAAAATGTAATTAGAAAAACACACAGCTTTTATTTGGAATTTTGTAAGCACTTCATTAGAATTTTATAGAGCCCTGAAGTACTCCGGGCTTAATTCAGAACCTGCTCAATTGGTTTGTATCTTCTTTGTCCAGCTGAATAGAGGGAAAAAAGGATAAAACATAGAGCCAAAAGAGCTCAGGGACTGCGCTTCTTTAGGGGGGCAAATTAAAATGTAGAAACGTCCAAGGAAATCCAGATAAATTGGCTCTCCTGGGTAACTGGGCCCATTGCTGCAGGCGCTGTCTCTGTGAACAAAGTACAATGGTGCATAACCATGTGCTATTAATAAGAGCATCTTCCACAGCAAAATATAGCTGTAGCGACATTCTCGCGTATTATGCCAATTCATATAGCCGTGGGTATATTGTAACGTGTAAGACAGTCTGAGTTAAAGATAAAATTGTCTGTTGGCTGGAATAGCCTCTTGAATCAGAGACAGGCTGCCTGCCTGGGAAACCAAATCTAAGAAAAAAATATACATCACTCTCTGCCCAGCATCCTTGTAAGGTTTTTCTTGACATGTGATCATGTTCAAGGACCGCTCAGTGAAACATTTCCAGGTGCTATACCAGAAGAGCATTACTTTCTCAATGTCTTGACCGTATAGATAAACCGGCAGGTAGCTTTGGATGTTTCTTGCAATTTAGCTACATTTTTTTTTTTACCTCGGAAAGATTCCTGATGAGACTATCCACAAAGCCTTTTTTACGATCTGCTCCAAATTCAAGTGGACTCAAACGCTCTCCCTCCCTCTCCCCTGAATTCAGATCTTGACCCTGCCAGATATTATCCTCCAGCTACATCTTGCAAAGCATCTTCATATGGCAACCTTTTAGGGTTTTCAAGGGAAGAGATGTTCGCTGCCTGCCTCTGTAACCCTGGTATTTTTCAGCTGTCTTCCATCCAAATTTTTTTAAACTTTTTATTGATATTTTTGATTGTTACAGTTTTTTTATTATACATCTTTACGTTTCATCCTCCATATCCTTTCCCCCCCTTTCCCCCCTCCCTTCTTCTTTAAATGTACAGCAGCAGGTCCATTCTTTCTACTCTTCTTTTCCAGTTTTCTTCTGTGATTCCAATTTCGCTTAACCAGTCTTTGAATTCAGTCCAGATCCACTTCATATCTTTTTGTTTTTCTTGCCATATTTAGTTTCTTGACATTATGTCAAAATTTCTAATTGTATTTGTTCCCATATACATTCCAACCATTTCTGTCTTCCATCCAAATATTGACCAGGGCTAACCCTGCTTCTGAGACCTGAAAAGACTGAGCTAACGTGGGCCATCCCAGTCAGGGCAACTTGCAAAGCTGGAGTTTGTTCAAGTGTCAAGTTGTGTGCGGAAATACTAGTGGGCCAGAATGCAATAACCAGGGGGAGGAGAGTGGGCAAATAATCCCCCCAAAGACTGGTAACATACCAACTCCCTGGAACTCTGAGAAATGTAGCTTTTTCTAGGGCAGTGGTGGCGAACCTTTGGCACTCCAGATGTTATGGACTACAATTCCCATCAGCCCCTGCCAGCATGGCCAATTGGCCATGCTGGCAGGGGCTGTTGGGAATTGTAGTCCATAACATCTGGAGTGCCAAAGGTTCGCCACCATGGTTCTAGGGAGTGCTTAGTATGGGTGGCAGGGACTCAAGGCTTATGGTTGAGCAACCAGAGTTCCCTCAGAACTTTCCTCAAAAATGTCACTATTTTACCTTCCCTTGGAATTCTCCTAATGCTTTACTTCAGCTTAGCTTTGAATATTGCTGCCGAGAATATTTCAGTGGCAACTGTACTTAAGACATCGATATTTTTCAGGCAGGCTCAGAATCAGCCTTCTTCTTCCCTCATACCCTTCCCCTCCACAAGCATGTTTGCTTAGTTTTTTAATCACTCACAACTAAACATACGGACACTATAAAATATTGGGCTGAATCTTAAACATGGCATGTGAAACCGTATTCCAGATTACCCCTTCATGTTACAAACTACTGTGCTTGCTGAAAGGCAGCTATGCCAGAGCAGTAGACTTTCAGGAAGAGAATGGATGCTTGCAGGGGAGGGGACATGGATGGAACTCTAGATGCCCTTTCTGCAAGAAGAATGTTTAGGAGCCAGCCCTTGTGTCTGAGATAATGTTCCATCTGTGGCATTTGAGATGTGATGACTACTTTAGGGTTGAAGCTTCCTTGCAGATTTGAGCGGTAATGGTAGATGGGGTGCTGTGTGGTTTCCGGGCTGTATGGCCGTTTTCTGGCAGCATTCTCTCCTGACGTTTCACCTGCATCTGTGGCTGGCATCTTCAGAGGATCTGATAGTAGGAAAGGAAAGCAAGTGGAGTATATATACCTGTGAGTAAAGGTCAATAGGTGAGGGCATCTGAATAGGAGAAGCCTGGCAAGTGAGTAACAATGAAGTGTAGCATGTGAGTAATAATGGAGATAGCAAGGTCAATAGGTGAGGGCATCTGAATAGAAGCCATGAAAGACTTGGAAATTTAATGCAAACACAATTTTTAAAGCTCCTAATTTTTAAAGCTTCCTGAGCCCTTCGGGGGAGGGCGGTTTATAAATAATAATAATAATAATAATAATAATAATAATAATAATAATAATAATAATAATAATAATAATAATAATAATAATAATAATCAAAAGCACTTTCCATCTCATCATCTGTCCAAAAATTCCAAAAGTGGTCCCAGTTAACAAAGTTAGGGACTCCTGATCTGCAAAATCAGAAAGGAGAGAAATTGCCAAGTTGGCTCTTGCTTAATACTTACCTGCATTCTCTTACTCTTCTCTCTAATTGTTAGTCTTCTCCCTCTCTTTGTAATCTCCCCTAATTAAAGGATCTGCCCTCTCATCCTTTTCTATAAATTACACTTGGGTGTGTGTGAAGTGTCAAGTCCCAGCCGATTTATGGCAATTCCAGCAAGGGGTTTTCAAGGCTATTAAGAAGCAGAGGTGGTTTGCCATTGCCTTTTTTTTGCACAGACTTCCTCGGTGGTCTCCCTTCTAAGTTCTAACCTTGCTTAGCTTTTCGGATCTGATAGGATCAGGCTATACCGCGCCACCTTCCCTTTCACATTAGACTGAAAAACACAATATAGAGAGACATGGTGCTCCAAAAAAAAAAAAGTCACTCTCACAGTTCTAGCGACATATTTCTTATTTCATTTTCGTAACATCTCAAAAATAAAACGGTTCTGACCCAAGCCCACGTGTCACCTCAGGAGCTCACATTTATCCCTTACACTTTTTCCTCGTTTTCCTCCCGAGAGGTCAAGGGGTCAACATAGTTTCCTCTTTTCAATTTGATCTAACAATGCCCCCCGAATTTCAGAGACACGTAATTAGAGCTTGAAAAATCACATCCATCTGCAAATAAAACCCAGGAGACTCAACGTTGGTGCATTTTCTGTTTCCTACAGCCTATTTTCTCTGGGAAAAGAAAATCAGAGCAATTTTTTTTTTGCCATTTTTGCATTTGCTGGCTTATCAACAAAGGAGCTGGGAATACAGTAAATGAAAATAAGTTGAACAAAAAGGTTCACAATGGCAACGGAAAAACCAACAAAAAATGGAATATGCGTATGTTTTATCCTCACAATAATCGGTTTGTTAGGTTATATCGAGAGGCACTTCATCACTGAGCATGGATTAGAACCTAGGTCTCCACAGGTTGTCCCCGTTTGAATAATTTCTGTACATGTCTGGTTTCTTTTTTTTGTTTTAATTTCTCTCACTGGCTGTTAGAACAGTGGTGAACTATTGGAGCTGGGTACCTGGAGAGCCAGTATGGTGTAGTAGTCAATCTAGGTCGAATCCCCACTTGAAATTTGCACGCAGATCCAAACCTGTTCGTTGTGAAACCGTGTCCTCTTCATCAGAGTTTCTCCCTCCCCACCGCAGAGAGCACACAGCAGACACACCCGGTTGCAGAACTCTTAGCAATCCCCACTACCAGGCGAGCTCGCTTCACCAGTCTCCCCTGATTGGCTGGCGTGCCTTGATGGGGTGGGGCCTTTTCCCACTGTGGAAACATACATTGTAGGGCGTGATCAAAAAAACCAGCATGTAAAAGTTTAACATTTAACTGTTTAACTGTGCAAACAGTTAATCGTTACCTGTGTAAACCATGAACGATTCAAAGTTACACGTTTGACTGTTTAACGTTTGTGTCCCCTTCTGCTGGCCATTCACAAAAGCGAAAACGAAACCAAGGAAAGGCTACGCGCGCATCGCAGCGCTGATTGGTTGCCCGAATTCTGCGCCACACTCCAGGGCAGGAAACGAGTCAGGGTTTCAACCTTCATCCCTCCCCTCGGATCAGCTCTGAACCATGTTAATGGGGTCTATGCCACTTGCAACCAGGTCCTGCCAGAACGCAGATTAATGGGGAGAACGAGCACCAGAAACGGAATCTGCCTCGCAAGCAATGGGGAGGTTGTCCCTCAAACCTGGTTGGTTTGTGTTCTGAAACCTGGCTAAGACGGTTGTGGGGATTCAACCCTAGAGAACTGGGTTTGATCCCTTACTCTTCCACATAAACTGTGGACTCTGGTGAACTGGATTTGTTTTTCCCACTTCTCCACAAGGAGCCTACTGGGTGACCTTGGGCTAGTCTCAGTTCTCAGAACTTTCTCAGTCCCACCTACCTCATAAGGTGTCTGTTGTATGGAAATGAAGGGAAGAAGTTTGTAAGATGCTTTGTAAACCTTACAATTTGTAGGAGTTTGTAAACCTTACAGTTGAGAAATGTGGGTATGAATCCAATTTTTTTCTCTTCTGTTCTTCCCAGATCTAGACAATCATTCTAACCCTTACAACAGGGCCCCCCAAACCTTTTGAACCTAGGGGCATCTTGGGAATTCTGACACATTATGGTGGCTGCAGCCAAAAATGGCTGCTACAAAACAGCAGTCATGGAAGACAGAGCCAGCCATTAAATGGCTTCCACAGTCACATAGTGATGATGATATGACAGCAGCTGCCAAAGCAACATTTAAAAAAAATATGCAAAGCCAATCAAATCTCCAGTGGGCACAAGCTCCTCCTGACCCTGCTCATTATCTAATAACATTTGCCAGGCACCACTATCTCCACTGTCACCCTATTGTGGTCCGTGCCACACATATTCACTATTTTGAGTCAGAACTGTGACAACCAAACAGCAAAATCTTTGATCAGGTGAACACTTTCAGGGTGAAGATGTGACTTTTCTCTGGCACCTCTAGTTTTGCAGAATTCCCCTTTCTTTTCTGAATTTCTGGAGGAATAGCCAATTCTGTTGTGTGGTGAATGAGTCTGCAGCTTATTAAATTACTCCAGAAGTTTAATCGTTTTTAGCCATGCATTTCTTGCTCCGATTATTGGATCATGACACATCATTACATGCTTTGCCAAATAGCTTTGAACTTCAGAAAAGTAGACTATATATCTTGAAACATATAATATACAAAAATAGGTGCTTCATACCAGAGCATAAGGTTCCTTGGTATGGTCCTCCACAAACATTCAAAAAAGTAATAAACCTTTCTAGTATTGTGTTTTTAGACTTTCATTTGGAACTGTAGCCTTCAATTGCTGCTAGTACTACTAGCAGCCATAGAAAACATGTGACAGAATTTAGGACTAATAACCAGGAGAGAGAGAGAGAGAGAGAGAGAGAGGAGCTTACCACAGCCTGATTTGTGTCTCTATAAAAAGTGATTCTCACTTCACATCACCACCTTCTTACCCATTGAAATATGTATGTTTTGCACAAGCTCTTGAAGTATAAGAGCTCACACTGACAGCAGAAACAAATACCTTGAAGCTTCTCTGTCTAGGCCATGCATGCCTCTGATTTGTTTGCTAGCTTCTAATACCAATGCGACCACAACAGCAGTAACATCAAGGCTCAATTCATTGCCACTGGGCTGCTTGCAAACTAAAAGTTGTGTAGTTCATGCCTCAAAGAGCTTGCCTGTTGTTTTGCAGGTGTGATCCATTGTGGGGCTGGAGCAAAAGCCAGGTCTCTGTGTGTATGCAGTGCTGCCAAGTCACTTCTGACTCATGAAGACCCTGTGAATCAATGTCGTCCAAAATTTCCTATCATTAAAAGCCTTGTTCAGGTCTTGCAAAGTGAAAGCCGTGGCTTCCTTGATTGAGTCGGTCCATCTCATATTGGCTCTTCCTCTTTTTCTGCTGCCTTGAACTTTTCCTGACATTATTGTCTTTTCCAATGACTCTTGTCTTCTCATTATGTGACCAATTACCTCAAGGTAGTCCTTTTAGCTTTTAAGAAGAGTTTGAAGAGGAAGAGTTTGGGTTTATATCCCCCCTTTCTCTCCTGCAGGAGACTCAAAGGGGCTTACAATCTCCTTGCCCTTCCCCCCTCACAACAAACACCCTGTGAGGTAGGTGGGGCTGAGAGAGCTCCGAGAAGCTGTGACTAGCCCAAGGTCACCCAGCTGGCGTGTGTGGGAGTGCACAGGCTAATCTGAATTCCTCAGATAAGCCTCCACAGCTCAGGCGGCAGAGCTGGGAATCAAACCCGGTTCCTCCAGATTAGATACAGGAGCTCTTAACCTCCTACGCTGCTGCTGCTCTCAGGAGAGTTCAGATTTGATTTGATCTAGAACTTACTTATTTGTCTTTGTGGTAATCCATGGTATCTGTTAAACTCTCCTCCAACACCATATTTCATAGGAATCTACTTTTCTCACGGCTTCCTTTCCCAGTTTCAACCTCCTTCTGATTTCTTGATTGCACTGCCCATTTGGGTTGATAAAGAGATAAAAGACAACCATGCATAGGAGCTCCTTGTATACCATCCTTCAAGACCTATAGTATGGCATGATGTGATGGTTAAGAATGGTGGACTGTAATCTGGAGAATTGGGTTTATTCCCCCCTCCTCCATATGAAGCCTGCTGTGTGACAGTTTCTCTCAGAATTCCCTCAACCCCACGTACCTCAACAGGGTGGCTGATGTAGGGAAGGGGAGGCATATGGAAGCTCTTTAAAGGTAGGGAAAAGCAGAGTATAAGAATCAACTTCAACTCTCCTTCTTAATATGAGAATTAGAAGTTTGTTCTTCCTCTGTTCCACAGTAGCTGGACACAGGATTGCCATCTGCCTTCTGTGAGTGGGAGATCTTCCACCCCAGAGGGCCTGGCCTGCTAGTACCTAAGTGGGAGAAAGATTTTCTTTTAAAATTGTCATCAGCAATGGTGTGATATTCTCCCAGGAAAACTCATAAGTTTTGAACATAGGGATTTCCTGGAAGCTTGTGCTACATGCTGCTTAATTGGGGAAGTGGATACCAGCTAGATTTTCTAAGTGAACTAGGCAAGTTCTGCAAGTGCCTCTGCTTTCTCCCAACAATCTTTCTGCTAATGTGCACACACAGGTTGAAGCATATTATTCAGTACCGAAAAGGCTAAAAAAGGGGGATTAACTAAGATTCCTACATAAAATGCAAAACAGAACAAACTGCTGCCTGAACATTAGTACTTGAGGGCTATATTAATGAATCAATACCCCTATTGGTGTTTCACTCTAGGTGTCTATTGTTTTTCCCTGCCTTGAATGCAAATAACAAAAATGGTTGTAAATATAAAGAATGAATGCAGAAATGCTTGAGTCTGGCTGTGGAAGACATCATATATCCATGGAGACACTTCAGAGTTAACAGAAACACATTTTTTTTAATGCTAATAGGGAATGGGAAGAATGATTCCGTAATATGAGTCCAGTAGCACCGTAGAGGTCCACAAGATTTTCAAGGTATGTAGCGGTACTGCAGTCAAAGCTCTGCTCGTGACCTCAGTTCATTTCCAATGGAAGTCAATTTCAGCTAGCCAGCTCAAGGTTGACTCAGCCTTCCATCCCTCTGAGGTCAGTAAAATGAGTACCCATCTTGCTGGGGAGTAAAGTACAGATGACTGGGGAATGGCAAACCACCCCATTAACATAGTCTACCTAGTAAACGGCATGATGTGACATCATCTCATGGATAAATACTGACCTAGAGCTTGCACAGGGATCTACTGGACTTCAATCAAACTGCAGACCAATGTGGCTTCCCCTGAAACTACCCATAATATGGATCCATGAAGCTGCCTCACTCCAAGTCAAACAGCTGGTCCATCTGCAATCCTAAGCAGTAACACCTTTGTAAGTCATCCATGGTATCCATGGATTTAGAAGGGTGTCTGGACTGTTAGAGCATCTATTGTCTCATTTGATTTGCAGCCACCTTCTAAGGCCTTTGGTTTGAGATCCTTTAACTGGTAGTCCTGAAACTGAAGATCTTCTGGGGGTAAAACATATGATCCATCATGGAAATATGGTTGCTTGTTCAAGCAAATTTGATTTCATTTATCACAACCTGCTATTTCTTTAAGAGTGAAATCCAAAGGGGGATGGCAATGGAGCCTTGGAAGTGGTTGCACTTACACAAGTACCCACTTTACCAGCATAAGGGGAAAATGCACCAGTGAAGGGGCTGTTCTACTGGTGGTAGGGTACTGCACAACTGCACAACAACTGAACCCAGAAGCTGCTGCACAGATGCTTTTCTGCCACAGGAGCCTGAACTGGCATGAATGGGGCAGGCATTTCCAAGGGAGTTCCCAGGGGTGGAGCTGACTTTCATTCTGGAAACACCCCGTTTTCTTGGCACAGACTTATGGCCCCTTCCGCACACGCAAAATAATGCATTTTCAAACCACTTTCACAACTGTTTGCAAGTGGCTTTTGCTATTCCGCACAGCTTCAAAGAGCACTGAAAGCAGTTTGAAAGTGCATTATTCTGCATGTGCGGAATGAACCTTATGCCACTAAAAAGTGTGGCATAAACTGTCATCCTCAATGGTGCAGTGGATGCTCCCTGAAACATGTCTGGGGTAATCATGCCTGTTCCAGAACTTAAACATCTAAAGAAGAGTCTGTGTTTACAAGGTCAGTGCAAAGCCAGGGAGGGCAATTTCCTGTCAAGCATCGATTTCTCTAGGATACTGAAGCTTAACACTGCAGTTTTCCGGGAAAGTTTCTCTGTTGAAGAGCAGATTTAATGATGAGGGAATGCTGACAGCTCACCCTGAAGCGTGAAGGCCTCTCCAAAGATCAACTGTTATTCTGTACAAAGTAGTGGAAGATTCAGTTATTAAAGCATAGATTTCTCTGGCAACATGAACTTGACCATACTGCTTTGATAATGTATTCATACTTTTCTCCTCTGCTGGAGAGACTTGTTGGTTGCTTTTTTGAAGTTGCCAACATGGTCATCAAATGTTGAAATGTTAAGAAAAACCCACTTCCATATATAATTTGATTTATTAGCTCTCTCAAAAATCATATTTTTCCCAATATCACCTCAATATTTACTGTTCAAGTTATTTATTATTTTGTACTTTAAACATGTATTTGAAGGAAACAAGGAATATGGAATAGGAAGCTTACCCTACAAGGAGCAGCAGTAGCGTAGGAGGTTAAGAGCTCGTGTATCTAATCTGGAGGAACCTGGTTTGATTCCCAGCTCTGCCACCTGAGCTGTGGAGGATTATCTGGGGAATTCAGATTAGCCTGTACACTCCCACACACGCCAGCTGGGTGACCTTGGTCTAGTCACAGCTTCTCGGAGCTCTCTCAGCCCCACCTACCTCACAGGGTGTTTGTTGTGAGGGGGGAAGGGCAAGGAGATTGTAAGCCCCTTTGAGTTTCCTGCAGGAGAGAAAGGGGGGATATAAATCCAAACTCTTCTTCTTCTATATAGGATCTAAGCTCCTGAATGTTGGTTGGAGTCAGCTCTGCAGCCCACCAGAATGCAGCAAAGGTGTTACAACAGTTGTCAGGCATGAAGAAGGTCTGTGACAGAGCCTCTGTTTTGCATGCCAAAGGCCCAAGGTTCAATCGCTAGCTCAAAGGATTAGAAGATGGTGGTATGAAATATCTCCATCAGAGATCCTGGAAAGCCACTGCCAGATGAGACAACACTGGGCCTGATAAATTAGTAGTTTGACTCTGTATAAGGCCACTTCATAGATTGCCTGTCATCTGCTCCAGTTAATTCTCTGGAGACTGAATGTTGGATCCATTACACTTTTCAAAAGCCATCCCATTTAGAGTGTTTTTACAGCAATTAAAACACAAGGCATGCAATACTAGGTCCTTTTCATACAGTACTTTTCATACAATACATGCAATACTAGGTCCTTTCCAGGAATGCACACAACTGCCAACTCTATTGGATGGAGAGCCGCTAAAAATAGAAGAAGAATTTGGATTTATACCCTGCTTTTCCCAACTGTAAGGAGTCTCAAAGAGGCTTTCTAACGCCTTCCCTTCTTCTCTGCACAACAGGCACTTGATAAGGTAGGTGTGGCTGAGAGAGTTCTGAGAGAACTGTGTCTGGCTCAAGCAGGCTTCATGTGTAGGAGAGGGGAAACAAACCCAGTTCTCCAGAGAAGATTCCACCACTCTTAACTATTATACCACATTGGCTAAGCTGGAGGAAGGCTTCTTAGGCTGAATGAAGACTTTTAGCTGTTAAGCAGAGCAGTCTCACAGATTGTCCTCTGAGAAGTGATACTTTTAATATGGCATACGGGAGCGGGCACACACAAACTAGAACATAACTTCCTTGAGACAAAGCAGAACTGACAACCCAGCATAAAAGATTAATCAAATTATATTTAACATTTTGTTTCTGAACTGTAATACCAGAGAAAAATGGAGTCTCAAAGTAGTTAGAGAATGGCAGCCTTTCAGCTAGGTGCCTTCCAGGTACAGATTTCTCTCTTTTTTGCACATTCCCAAAACAATCTTTTCTTTGAAGGTTTATCACCTGGGAGAGCCACTGAATCTAATAGGAGGGCGATTCACAACAACGTTTGTCACGAAAAGTTAAAATCAATGTAGGCCATTTTTTGGAGAAGTGTGCGGCAAATCAAGAGTGCTTTACAATACTTGGGAAGCCCTACATACATTACAGCCTAATCCAAGGCCAGCTTACTCTGTTGGCAAAGCAATTAATGCAGCAAAGATGCCTAATCTGATTAAGTATAGATAAGTCTGTATTCAGAAACTGTGGCCCCTTCCGCACACGTAAAATAATGCGTTTTCAAACCACTTTCACGACTGTTTGCAAGTGGATTTTGCCATTCCGCACAGCTTCAAAGAGCACTGAAAACAGTTTGAAAGTGCATTATTCTGCATGTGCGGAATGAGCCTAACATACTTGATAATAAAGAGGAGAGAAAATGACAGTGTCCTAACTACCTCACCAGCGGTGGGAGACCAAGTGTGGAATTTCTTTTCTTTTGAAATAACTTTATTTTACCAACTGACAAAAATACAACAAGAAATAAAAAGTTGAAAGTTAAAAATAAGCAAACATAATAACTATAACTATCTTCACAATTTTAAAATAATAATAAACACATCATCTTATATAATTAAAGTCAAATCTAATCTAAATCAGAATTAAGTATGAAATGGATCTGTATTAATCATCAGTAATTAATCATCAGTAATTTTTGTGCATTTCTGTGTGAATTACTATCCACATTTTTTTCATCTTTTTGCAGGTCCACCACATACAGAAAAATGATCCATTTTTCTTGATATTTTCAGTGTCCCCTTATACTTTTTATAATTTTTCCTGTCTTCTAGGTTTAAATACCATTGAAAAACATTTATACCAATTTTCCTTCAATTATAGGCATGTTGTAAATTTAATATTTTTAGTTCATAATGATTCACATTGCTGAAAATTAATCTCTTCTTGAAGATTTTGCATCCACTTCACCATGCAAATTTTAACTTGTTCTGTTTCACCATCATATTTAAATAATAACTTGTAATTTCTTTCTAATAAATGTAGTTTCTGTTGATTAGTTTCCTTTTCAAATTCTTTTTTTTAAAAAAATTACCTCCTGCTGTCTTTAAATTTCTTCTTAGCCATGATGCTATTTGAAACTATGTCATCCAGTGAATATTCTTTCCTTCCTTAATTTCTTGCCAAGATTTAATTTTATCTTGATTATTAATCATATCCTTATATATTATGGTATTGTTCTTCTTTTGGGTGGTCACATCAAAAATGCTTCAATTGCAAACATTAAAGGCAAGGTTGGCATGCTTAATCTTTTATATGTTTTTGCCCAGATTTCAAGTAAACCTCTTCTTAGTATATGTTTGTCTTTATAGTTTAGGTCTCTCAACTGTGATAATTTTTCTTACCCTAAATAATTATGTATGTCAATATTCAAATGTGCTGTGTCTAATTTGATTATTCTTTGCCTCACATTTTTTTAACCCAGTCTGTAAACCAAACGAAGCCGGTCGCCTGGTAATATAATTTAATATTAGTCACAGCAAGACCCCTGTTTTTCTTTTTATCTTGTAGGACTTTGGATTTGGTTCTGGGTTTTTAATAGTTCAGATAAATGTATTTAATTGAGTTTGCCAGCTTTCAATGCTTTGTTTGTCATGTATATAAATTGGTAACATTTGAAATGAAAAGTTTAGTTTCGGCAGGATGTTCATTTTGACTGCTGCTGTTCTTCCAAGCCAGGATAGCTTGGTATATCTTAATAAATCTTTTTTTTCCCCCAGATAGCTGAATAGTTATTTTTAAATAGTGTGTCATTACATCCATTCATGCTTATGCCTGGATATTTCACACTTCTGGCTATGTTAAGTCATTTAAGATGGTCTTTGTTTTCCTTTTGATAATTTTGTATTCTGAAAATGATCCACTGATTAAAGTGTAGATAAATCTCTATACGGGAACTAGCATACTTGATAGTAAAGAGGACAGAGAGACAGTGTCCTAACAACGTCACCAGCAGTGGGCGACCAAGTGTGGAATTTCCGAGAAGAAGGAGAACATTACCCTAAGAGTAGTAATCTGGAGACAGACAAGGAATGAGACATAAGAGGAGAAAAGGTGCTGGGTAGGGGTGTGCGTTCGGCAAAGCTGAACCCAAAACACCGCCAAATGCTTTATTGGCATTTTCATGGCGAGGGGATTATCCCACCAAAAATGGAAGCATTTAAAAGCTGCCCAAAAGTGGGTTCTGAATGATGCCAAATATTTTTGACATGTTTCAGGCCACTTCGGCCCCACTGTCATTAAAAAAAAAACTAAAAAGAAAGAGAAGGGGGGGAATCCCTCTCCCTTCCCTCCCTCTTATTCCTCTCTCTCCTCCTAACTTGTAGCCAGGACAGAACCCCATCACCACCTCTGCACTCCACATGGGGACCAGAGGCAGTGGCCATACAGTGTTGCAAATCAACCTGGGCCCAGACAAGCACGGCATGCAGCTCTGCACTGTTACCTCTGAGCCCCACGAGGAGACCAGAGAAGGTGGTACAGAGCTGCACACCAGGCCCACCTGTGCCCAGCCCAACTTTGTGCAGTTACCACCTCCAAACACCATGGGGAGGCTGGAGGCAGCATGCAGCTCTACACCACTGTCTGCCCACTGCTGCCACCTCCAACCTCCAACCTCCATGTGAAGGTCAGTGGTGGTGATCCCAGCTGCCTCAATAAAGGTAAATGAAGGGACAGGGAGAGGGGAGGAGGCAAAATTCAGATTTGGGTTTAATAGACCTGATTTTTTTTTCAGGAATCTTGATATTCCCAATAAGGGAGTTTAATAACCATTTTCCCCATAAAATATCAGGTCCATCAGAACAGAATCTGAATTTTACTATCTGTTTTTTTTTGCAAGTCCTTAGTGCTGACTTCACTATCCTATCTAACTGCCTTCTTGCTGCCCCCTGCAGGGATTTCTTTCCTTCTTTGTACATCAGACATTGCTTATTCAAAAGGTGGTCTGAATGTCTCCTTTCTGCTGTTTCAACCTGAACATTTTGATTTTCTTTCTCCTTTCTGCAAATTAGAACTGCACAACTTTCTTTTTCCTCACACCATTCCCCCAAGGATATGTATTTACCAGTGTGATTTGTAAATCATCATGAAATGGTAATGATATGTGTACATACTGGACAGATAAACGGATAAATACTACAACAACCACACAATATTCAAGCACAGTAAAAATAAATAGATAACACCAATGGCAAACATGGAGAATTGAAGCTGTTGACAAAAATAGAAGTAGAAACAAAATAGGGAACAGTTGATAATCCCTCGTTTACTCTGGTGTAAGTGGACGATAGTCAGCCAATGACTATTAGCCATGGTGACTAAAAGGGACCTCCATAGTCAGAGGCAGTAAACTCCTGAAAGCTGTGTTAGGAGACATCTCCTTGCTATGCTATGCTGTGGAAGGTCTTGGCCCTTATGTCCAGTTACTGGCTTTTTAGGGAAAATGGCTGGCCACATTGGGAAACAGGTTGCTGAATGAAATGGACCACTGGTCTGATCCAGCAGGGCTCTTCTTATGTTCTTTAGTCTCACAGAGTTCAGGGAAACTGATAGCAGAGTCCTAAGCAGAGTTCCAGCCTTCTAAGTCCATAGACTTCGATGGACTTAGAAGGGATATCACTGTGTTTAGGATTGCATTTAGAAAGTTTGCTGGGATTGCAAAGTCTCTCGTCAGTGATGCCCAGGATCAGGCACCCCACCCCCCTGCTGTGTAGGTAGCAGTTTTTTAGGTTCATAGTTCCCCTTTCCTTTATCCAAGGATGACACAGATTTCTGCTCGCATGCTTCCAATGCCCCAAAGCCTACATGTCGGCTGCTCAGTTTTAGGTACCCTATAATGCAATCCTAGGCAGTTATTCTTCTAAGCCAATGAATTCAGAAGGTGATAACTCTCATTAGGATTGTACCGTTATGAAATGCCAAGGACATGCCTCTGGGAGTAACATGGGAGTTACTTCTGAGTACAACTGCACAGATGATACAATCAAAACAAGCCATTCCCACACTGCAGTGCAGCCACTGATACGCAATTGCAATAGATGGTTTTCCTTTTCATCTGGCCCCTTGTGTGTTAGTACACCCCATGCTCACAGCTCAGCAAAGCTGAAATAATTGAATTTACTAATGACAAGAAGTAGGTGAATCGCAGAGGCAAGTGGAGCTGAGCAAAAAAGGCGACTGACTCAGGCCCTTTCCGCACATGCAGAATAATGCACTTTCAATCCACTTTCAATGCACTATGAAGCCGGATTTTACTGTGCAGAATAGCAAAATCCACTTTCAAACAGCTGTGAAAGTGGATTGAATGTGCATTATTCTGCGTGTGCGGAAGGGACCTTAAAAGTAGTAACAGCATGCCCCTTGCCTTGGGCCGCATGCAGCTGATGCATGGAAGCAGATGGCAGTGCAGTCTTCTCCTACCTTCTGCCAGTTAGATCATCATCATCATACCAGAAAGTTAAATCACAATGATACCAAGAATATGGGGAAGATTTCTTGAGTGCCCAATTCCATATTGGTCCTCTTGACTTGGATGGGATCTGTGAGCTCATGCTGTAATATACAGTGGAACCTCGGTTTTCATTGCCTTCAGTTTTCATCAGTTTCAGTTTTCATAGATTTTTTCAGTGAAAAATTTGTCTGTTTTCATTGATTTGCCTCGGTTTTCATCAATTTGCAGTAAGGTACAGGGGTTTGTGGAGAAAAATCACCCGGACAAAGCTGTTGCTGGCTGTGTCTGCAACTTGTTTAATGATGATTTCTTGCTCCATTTCAGACAAATCTTAAAGAGGCGTCAGAAATAGACCTCTTTGGACAGCGACATTGGTCCACTGGCTCTGAAGCTGGTCCCAGTGTTATTGTTTGTTACTGTTTTCGCATTAAACACTATGTTTATTCACCAAAAATGTGTTTTTGGTATGTGTTTTTTTTTGGAGTGCCTAGAATGGATTAATTGGATTTACATTGATTCCTATGGAAAAAATTTGCCTCAGTTTTCATCGGTTTTGGTTTTCATCGATTCTTTTCAGATGGATTACCAGTGAAAACCGAGGTTCCACTGTATGTTATTTTTAATGTGCCAATGGACTTCTCTGTTATTTTTACCACAACAGATTTACATGGCAACCCCTCTTCAATTTATTTCCTTCGACACATATAAAGGAGAATTAACAGAAAACTTTTACTCTCTAGAAATCCCAAATTATCCTTCTATGCATAGTTTGTACATAGACTAATGATGATATTAAATAGAATATTAGTGAAATAGTTTAAAATACATTATCTAGATAATTTCAGTCACTCATTTAGTCATTATGGTAGCCAATCAACAAGCATATCGGAGAGGTGAATAAGCAGAAGACCCCATGCATGATAGTTGGTTCAGCATCCCTGAAATTACAAGATTGCGTTCTTAAGCTTAGGACAGTTTATATACTCTTTGTAAATAATCAAGGCTAGGGTACTATACCTGCTTGGGAAATCCCCAAGATCTGGCTGTGGATCCTGGGGAGAATAGAGTCTGGGGATAGGAGAGAGCTCAGTAGGGATGTGATTCCATAGAGACTCTAGTGCTGTCCTTTTCTCCAGAGGAACTAACACCTGTAGTGGGGAGACTAGCTGTAATTCTGGAAGAACTCCAGATCCTACCTGGAGGTTGGCCGTCCTGCTTAAGGCAACCAGTGATGGCAAGTGAAGGCAGATAATGATTCTTTGTACTGTGTTTGTCTCCGTTTCTGGTCTCTTTTGCCAACTCTTCCAAAATCATAATACCACTCTCCAATATATGAAAGTATTTACATGATGGCCCTCACCTTTTTGGTATTTTGGTTCATACCTCTTTTCAGTCACTAAATTCCAGGCATAGTGAAGAAAATACTATGCACAATCGTTATTTCATGTAAAAGGATGATTGTACTTATTGGAAGGATCACCTGGAACCTGGTCACCTGCATGCATGATCACAGCACCAGAAACAAAATGGCAGAAAATGTTTATAGCACTAGTTTATAGCACTAGTTTAACTTCTGACTAAATATCAGTATTGCTTCTAACTCTTTGCATGTGCACGCACATACACCTCCTTCAGTTTGAATTTATTCTTATGAGCTGCATTTGCCATAGAGTTTCTGCCAATTCCTAGAGCTACCCATCGTCACTTCTGGGTTGTACTCTGTCTCAGAAAAAGATGTTAGTAGGGTTGTACATTCCTCCATCACAGAACTCAAAATACTGGACTTTCTTTGTTTTAGAATGCAATGCCTGGGTCCTAGTGCCTATGTAGCTTCCCACTCCCATACAATGAACTATAAATGCTCTTGTATTAAAGCACCATGTTCAGTAATGCACAAAATAATCGTTTTGACAAAGGCGAGTGTAAAAATAAATGATAATTCTCATATTCATTTAGGACTACATTCTAATGCAGACGCGTACCATTTTCTCAAGCGCTGCACCTCAACTGACTATACTAACATCTTATTCTGAGACAGAGTATAGCATCTAGGTATGCGTAGGATTGTGCTAAACACCTCTGCAGTTGAAAACAATGGGGTTTTGAGGGTCTTAAGCCTGAATGAAGTGAGACTTCCATGAAGATAGTTTTGGACAGTAGTGATCTGTCATAGAACAGCAAGATTCAATCTAGCAGCACCTTAAAGACCGACAAGAATTTTGGGATGTAAGCTTTTGAGAGTCAACTCTCCTTTTGTCTGGCAAAGGGAGCTTCGACTCTCACAACCATATATCCTGAAAATCTTTTCGGTCTTTAAGGTGCTACTGGATTCTGATCTAGCTGTATTGTGACTATTAATTTGAAAACACCAGTCAGATCTTTGCTGCCACCTGAGATTTAGAAATGGTTGTCAAAAGAGACAAGTGGGCCATGTGTCCTAGTAATAAGCTGAATGGTGGGAGGGAGGCCTATGAATATATGTAAGCTCACTGACGACACAAACTGATGGGGAATGCATCAAAGGATCAGGAATGTCATACCTGGGGATCTTTTTTGGCTCATTTATTTCAGTAACAAGTGCTTTTCAAGATTTACTGGATGCCTACCTGGCTTGATACATAAAAGTGAGGTCAGCAATAACAGTGTCAACTGAGATTGCAGGAAGAAGAAAATAGGCTTCATACATCTCACTTTGAGCTTGCCTGGTAGGTACAATATATACTGAGCAGAAATCAGAAAAAGTCTTGCAGCTGATACTGAGGAATGATATATTTAAGGAGGTCTTTTTTTCACTGGTTGTCTCTAGTAGGTTTGTCTTGAAGGTGATTCAGTGTTTTCACCTATGTGACCTGGTTTCACCTATGTGACACTTCCCAACAGCCTTGCTGTGCACAAAAAAATCAGAACGCAAAAGGTTATGTGATGCCATCATTGCAGTTCAATATGGAAGTGTGATATCATTTCATCAAAAAAGACCATGAATGGGTGCAAGATGGCTGAAGTATATCTTGCAGAGACCAAGACAGGATATGATCAAGTTGACTTAATGCAAGGCTACTTGTGTTTACCTTCTTGTGCTGTTACTTATGCAAGAGTTGTTTTATAAGTAGAAACAACTCATGGGATCCAACCTCTAACGGCCAAACTTAACCACTATACCATGCTGACTCTACATGCTCATCTTCCACCATCAACAATTAAAGCATTTTTAGAAATGTTGCATATTTCATGTTGGTCAGATATGAGTTTATCATTCAGTCTGTTTGGTTCAGCGCCAAACTACCCAAAGCTGACCAAACAAGTTTCCATTGGGCGTTTGCAAAACCGTGCATGCACATGGAGATTGGCAGCCATTAGGATCATTAACAGTTACTAAGATGAACAGTGAATGGAAGGGATTTTTAAACAGGTTTATCGATGTCACATTCATATGATTTGTGACTGATTTAACTGACTGCTTAAATGATTCAGAAGTACAGTTGCACATTAAAGACATTTATTCCATCATGAGCTTTCATGAGTCACTTCTGCAAGTACTCTGACTCATGAAAGGTCATGCTAGAGTTAATATTTTCATTCTTTAAGGTGATACTAGACTGCCGTTTCATTTAGCTATATCAGACCAACATAGCTGCCCCTCTAGAATTCTTTAAACAGTTGCCTGCCAAGCAGAGCAACCCAGGAGTGGAGGGGGGTGGGGGTGGGAGCAGATATCAAGCCATGCAAGAATTCACACGTGTGAGTAACTGGTTGTGCTCTAAGGAAGAAAAGGTGCAGCATCCTGCCAAACAGCTAATAAATAGGTTGTTGAACAGTATATCAAAAAATGGCTTCCAGGTTTCAACTGGCAAACAAAATGAGATGTGTTAGCATTCCTAAACAATTATCTTGATACTTCCTGCATAGACTGTTGCTGGCTGTTTGCCTCTTTTACTTTTCTTCCTGCTTGTCTCTCTTTTTTTTACTGTAATTCTACCCATTTCTGTGCAAGTCAGTCTGGGAAAGAAATGAGGTCTTCCCAAGAAGCAAGAAAGCCACAGGAAGAGGCTATGATCCACATTAAACTATTATCCTCATGCAAGGACATAGGTAAGGGGATGTTCTCAGGTTAAAACACACACACACCCATTACATGTTCGAAACTCCGCGGCCTGTTTGTGTTTTTTTTGTAATTTTTTAGTGTTTTGGGGGGTTTGGCCTGCAGGGGGTGCAGTTTTTAGGTTAGCAACACCAACATTTCAGGGATTTGTTGGGAGACTCTCCTGATGATACCACCCAGGTTTGGTGAAATTTGGTTCAGGGGGTCCAAAGTTATGGACTCCCAAAAGGGGTGCCTCCATCCCCCATTGTTTCTAATGGAAGCTAATAGAAGATGGGGCTACACCTTTGAGGGTCCATAACTTTGGACCCCCTAAACCAAACTTCACCAAACCTGGGTGGTATCATCAGGAGAGTCTCCTAAAGGTATCCTGAAACGTTGATGCTGCTAGCTTAACAATTTCACCCCTGACAGCAAGCACCTCCCAAATTTCCCCAGATTCTCCTTTTAAATCCACCCCCTTCAGCATGGATTTAAAGGGAGAATCTGAGGAGCCCAGTTTAAACATTGAAAGTGTTGCTTAATCCACCTCAAACAGCATCACTTTCAATGTTGTTTTAGTTGGGGAGCCCAGATTCTCCCTTTAAGGTGGATTTAAAAGGAGAATCTGGGCTTCCTAGTTTAAATACTATTGAAAGTGATGCTGTTTGGGGGTGGATTCCAGCATCACAGCAGCCACCCATGGTGTACGTGTGTGCACGCGAACACACACGCGCATGCATGCATGCGTGCGTACGTGCGTGCGTGCGTGCGTGCACAAAACTCCAATTTTTCATTGGGCTCTATTTTCCCTAGCTAAGTCTCTGCCCGGAGGGGAGGGCAGAAGAAACTGCTGTGCCCCCCCCCGAACCCCTCCCCATAAAAAAATCTATACCTACATCACTGATCCTCAGGTTCCTAAGTGATGGCTCATTCTGCACATGCAGAATAAGGCACTTTAAAACTGCTTTCAATGCTCCTTGAAGCTGTGCGGAATAGCAAAATTCACTTGGAAACAGTTGTGAAAGTGGTTTGAAAACACATTATTTTGCGTGTGTGGAAGGGGCCGATGAGAGCAAAGGAGGTGGGCAGTGGGTATAATAGAGTGTCCAACTACGATGCAGAAGATCCAAGTTCAAATTCTGACTCTGTCAAGGAAACTCTTTCTCAGCCTAATCTGTTTAATGGGATTGTAACTGAAAGACTTAAAAGAATAAGAGAAAGTTATTTTTGTTTTTGTAGTGATCCACCCCCTGCCCGCTCTCCTTTACCACAAATGTGAGGGGCTCCTGTGTGTGTGAGAGTGCACCCATGTTCCCCCTTCCCTCATTTGCAGTGGATACCTGACACCACTCAAACCTGTCGGCCCTCCCTTGTTGTCAGCAGTCTGAGGCACTGTCAGCAGCAAGCAGTTTGATTGTTCTCACTGCTCCACACTGTCTTACCCCTGCCTTTCAGTTCTCCAGCCCAGTCAGCCCTCTAGCCTAGTCACTGGTTTTACCTTGCCATTCCCTTCAGAGGAATGGACACAGAGGAATGGAACTCTGAAATAGATACTGGCCAAGACAGGCTTTGCTCCATTTCTCCTGGTGCCCCAGTTCTTGGCTTGTGCATGTTTAAGCCTTTTTTATTTTTTTCTCTCCCAATTAGAAAGGTTGCTCTGTCCTACCCTGAAATGTGGTTGTCTCCACTTGTTTCTCACCATTGCCTTTATCCAGTCATAATCAGGAACGTGTCCTTGGCTTTCAGGGTCCTGGAGCAAAAAATCTATTTTGGACTTTCCTGGCTGGTGGGCAAATGGTTACCATTGTCCTGCCTATTTGTCTCCAGAAAGAGGAACCAGTTCCTCTCAGCCTGAAGCACAAGGATTTAATACAGTGACGGCGAACCTTTTCGAGACAGAGTGCCCAAACTGCAACCCAAAACCCACTTATTTATCGCGAAGTGCCAACACGGCAGTTTAACCTGAATACTGAGGTTTTAGTTTAGAAAAAATGGTTGGCTCTGAGGCGTACGTTACTCGGGAGTAAGCTTGGTGGTAGTTGTTGGCTTTGCTTTGAAGCAATCATGCAACTCTTCCAACGGGTGAATCACGACCCTAGGAGGGTTTACTCAGAAGCAAGCCACATCGCCAGCAACTGAGCTTACTCCCAGGTAAAGGATTGCGCTTTAGTTCTTTGCATGAAAATCAGTGGGGTTTAACAGCGCTTAACAGGGTTACCTATACTGCTTCCCCAAAACTAGGTCTTAGGTTTAATGCTAATAATCAAGCCCAGCAGCCCAGACCAGCCTAGATGTGTGTGTGTGTGTGGGGGGGGCGATTCCCCCCCCCACACACACACGATGAACTCTGTTTGTGAGTGCCCACAGAGAGGGCTCTGAGTGCCACCTCTGGCACCCGTGCCATACGTTCGCCATCACTGATGTAATAGCTTGATGGAGGCAGGGGCTCTCCTTGTGCTAAAGGCATTCTGTATTTCCCAGGGACTTTGGGTCCCCATTGGGGAGAAAAGCACAGTATAAACAGTTATGTTTAAATAAATAAAATCAGTGAGGTGGGAGACAGGAGAGAGAAATATTGCAACAGCAGGGTGCTCTATCTAGACAGATACGGTCATCAGGTAGCGTGGCCATTTCGAAGGCACGTGAATGTGAGCAACTCTATACTAGCAGATTAGAATTTCAAATGAGTAAATGTGGAAATATAATGGGACCTGGGTGAGATCTCTGAAGCCAATATACAAGGCTTCTCAAATATTCTCCCATCTTCTTATCTGACTCTGTCTGCCTATCCCTTTCTGTCACTTCTTATGAATGAACATAAAATGCCGCCCCGAGTTCATTTTTGGAAACAAACCCTCAGAAAAAAACACACACAAGTATTTTTGTGCCTGAAGAGCTTTGTGCGTGCACAGCACGAAGAGCGGAGCATGAAAGCTCCATGTGGTACATCCTCTTGAATGACACATTTTAAATGTGATTCCCTACACTCTCATTAGAAAACATTGTATTATCTCCAGGTTTATTCTAGCCTCAGGTTCTGAAGTGATTCTGTCACCGGATATAAGTATGTGTGCCCAAGCCAGCCCAAAGCCTTTGAGTCCTGTAGGTTGATTTGAAATTCATGTACTAATGTTGTTATGCGACAAATCGCCTGCAGCTCTAGAGGGTTAAAGTTGCATTCTCTGCAGAGGACAATAATTAAGTTATCCAGGGAAAACTCCATTTGTTCTTGCCCCTCAGCTTTCATTGCTACAGTACCTCTTTCTTTCTCCCTTTAAATTATCTGTGAGCACAAGTAAACACTGCTGAAAGGTCTTACTGTGCCATCAAGTCCCTAGTGGATTATTTCCTCCCTCCCTTCCTCTCTCTCCCTGATTCTTGAAGGCCTCATTTTACAAACAGTTCCTTCCACCCTTAGAATGATTCAAGCTTCCATTAGCACCCTGTTCAATATTTCCTCTGACAAGTTGCTGCCATAGCTCTAATGGAATTAAAAAAAAACTCTGAAGTGACTTATGATAAACTAGGACAGAGAAAATAGTGGATGATGAACTGATTCCCCCCTCCCCTCACGGCAGCTTTCTTTGGCCCTGGGTGGCCCTTTCCATTTATTGCAACAATGTGGTAAAGAGAAGAAGTCACTGCTTTTCGTCTTTAACCTCTGGGGCCCAACAAGATCCTATCTCATCAACATCTACATAAAACCACTGGGTGAAGTCATCTGGAGAATTGGGCTGGGTCAGGGGTCGGCAACCTTTACCACCCAAAGAGCCATTTGGACCCATTTTCCATGGCCCTGAAGATCTACGGAGCCAGAGAGGCGGCTCTGGTTTGGCCCCTCCACTCACTGTTCCTTCCAGTGCTGGGAGGTGGAGGCGCCGGGCAGGGAAACCCCCTCTGCCCAACAGAGCAGAGGGGTTTTCCCTGCCCGGGGCCTCTGCCTCCCAGCGCTGGAAGGAATGGTGAGTGGAGGGGATGAAGCAGCCTCCTGTTCAGCCCCTTCACTCACCTTTCCTTCCAGCGCGGCTCTGGAGGGCTGGAGGGACACACCCACACTATCCTCCAACCTCCAGGCCACGCAGAGCCACAGTATAAGGCTGAAAGAGCCACATGCAGTTCCAAAGCCACAGGTTGCAGGGCCCCGGACTGGGTTCTCACCAGTATGGAGATGATTCTCAGTTCTATCTCATGCTTCCGGTCAATCCCAGAAAGGCTGCAGAATCCCTGATCCTGTGCATAGAGGCAGTTTTTTACTGGAGTGCAAGCTAATATGGTGGAGGGGGAAAGTGCTGTCAAGGCTTAGCTGACTTATGGTGTTATGTTCCCCTTCCACCCCACATCTCAGAACACGCATTCAATCCGGGATTTTTATGGATATAATATATATATATGAGATATGTTTCTGGTTTATATTAATGCTAACAGCTATATATGGTGTGGAGCAGGATAAAACAGGCTAGAAGCAAGCCTAGAGACAGCAAACAGTCAGTGGACAGTTAATCTACTCATTTGCTCCTTGATGTCCACACCCAAGTCAGAGCTACAGTTAATAGAGTTGGGAATGTGCACTGCGCCTTCAGCTGTTCCTAAAACCTCCTAAGTGCTCCCATCCCTGATTTAATATTGCTGCCTCTGCAAAATTACAATAGCCAGAGACTTACTCTGCCGGCCACCTATTCAAGGTGCTTCTAATGTAATCAAGAGAACACTTGGCTACCAATCCCCTGGGTTTAGAACAATAGATAGAGCTGCTAACTAACTCAGCCCTGCAACCCAGCACAGATGCAAGAAACGAAACCTAATGCAAAGGGTCTCTTTTCCCACCAAACCAGCGATCCACCCTATAAAAGTCCTGCTCACCTTAAGCTCATTGCTCATTTCTAACCTGAACCACCCTTGGTCGAGTTGGTGTGAGACATGATATCATCCTTCTACGGGATCTCTGTGCTGGCATAGAGTCCCTGCCTTCTCCTTCGTCTGCTGCATTGGAACCATTAGGTAACATATCACCCTGCTGCCTCCCACTTCCCATTCTATCATCCAAACCTATTTTTCCCACCTTTTTATATCTCTAGGAACTTGTATGTATGTGCCTCCATATCTTACTGTATGTGTGCTTGAAACCAAATTTATATAAACATTTTAAATTTGATTTGGACTCCTTGTGTTACTCTGCGGAACACTCCATGCCATTTTCCCCGTATACATAGTCTCAAATATCGCAACCTAGCCTCCTCTCGCATTGCCAAGTGAGTGCTCTCCCCAAAGCTCTGCCAAGCTAAATTGCTCTCCCCAGTGCTCTGCCAAGCTAAGCTCTTTCCCCAATGTATTTGCCAAACCGAGCTTTTCTTCCCCATTGCTAACCCCAAAAGAAATCCTTCCCCCTGTTAAGCTAGGTAACAATGGTGACATCATAGAGTTTTCAAGGCAAGAAACATTCAGAGGTGGCTTGCCATTGCCTGCCACTCCATAGCAACACCGGACTTCCTTGGTGATCTCCCATCCATATACTAACCAGGACTGATCCTGCTTAGCTTCCGAGATCTGATGAGAACTGACTAGCCAGGGCCATTCAGGTCAGGGCATAAACAAATATACGGAATCTTTATCCCAACAAGATGGAAGTGCTACAGATGAACAGATCTGACCCCAGATTTAAGGTGTCACCAGTTGTGCATGGAGTTTCCTTGAAGGAACAGGTCCATACTTTGGAGGTGGTCTTTGGCCCAGGCCTACTGCTGGATATGAAGCTGGCAGATTTGGTCAGGAATGCCTTTTACCACCTTGGAGTACAACTCCCTGCCCCTTAGAGGGAAGGTAGGAAATATTGCTCTCACTCTAATTTGACTTTCTGGTGTGACTGCATTACTAAATCTGATTGGCTGCATGGCATATCATAATCATGTTAGATGCATGATTCTGATTGACTGGATCATGTCATCAGCGAGAAGAAAAACATTTTTTAAAAAGTGGACCAGCTACTGAGAAGAACGGCAACCATAAGGAAAACAGACCAAGCAAGAGTGCAAAAGATAAGGTTTTGGCATATGTCTTTTCAAAGAATATCTGAAAACCCTTGAGATACCAATTTCATGTGAAAACATTTGCCCTCAAAAGGTTATGTCGCAAAGTCCTTGTTGGTGCAGCAAGAACTTTAGGTAAGACGTACACCTAGACTTACATACGAGTCCAGACATGTACAGAAATTATTCAAACTGGGACAGGTGCCAGGGACGGATGGAGGGGAAACTGTGCCCAGGCCATGCACACACCTTGTGCCCCTGCCATGGCACCACCTGCCCCCACCACCCTGGAACACCCCCTGGAATGCCCTGCCCCAGGCACGCCCCCTCCAGGACTCGGCCACACCCCCTCTGCAGCTCCACCCAGGGCACAGGTGTCAAACTCACGGCCCTCCAGATGTTATGGACAACAGTTCCCATCATCCCCTGCCAGCATCATGCTGGCAGGGGATGATGGGAACTGTAGTCCATAACATCTGGAGGGCCGTGAGTTTGACACCTGTGACCCAGGGCATCGCACCCTTCCCCGCCCTGTGGGCACTATGCTACTGACAGGTGCACACAAAAGTTGGGAGCTTCAGCCTCGCTCTCCCATGTTGTTTTTCTGACCAGAAACAGCCTCAGTCAGGAAACTTAAGTGTAGCCATCAGGAGAAGGCAGTGCCTTGTGTGCCATGCTCCTCCTCCCAACCAGGGCCATGTACATTCTCACATCAATTGAAAATCCACATAGGAGACACATAGACCATGTGACATGTAAACTGGCCCTAATTCTAATCAAGATATGCAAAAGATATTGCTCATGGTTAAGGCTTATGAGAGCAAAAGACATGAACGTCATGCCATACACAGCCTGGAAAAATGAAAGACAAAACTAATTCCTGTGGAAGCAGTTCTCTCCTTCACCCATCCCAGCCAATGACCTTCCACCATCTCAGGACGTGAGCTGTGTATCTGTGAAACAATTTGCAGCTATATGTTGTTAAATTTACTACAGGGTTGAACCATCCATGAAGTGGAGGGAATGTTTTAGACCTTGAACTAGTGTCTGGCGATAGAACGGCTCCCAAGAATGCCCCAGTTGGCCGTCTCAACTCTGTCTCTGTTCTATGGCTAGTTTTCCATTGTGCTGATTCTGCAATTGCATTTGATATATACACGTCCAGCAGAGTAATAGCAGCAATACCTTCCTCTGTGTACCCTCCATACTGCCTTAGCTCTTCAGCCTCCCTTTTGTTTACCCAAGCCTCCTCAGAGCCCTGTATAATGAAAGCCACATTTCTTTGGAAAGTACTACATTTTAGTATCCAAAGGTGGAGCTGCAACCCTCATGAAAGAATAATGCCAAGTTGCCTCTTCCTCCAACAAATGAAAACAAATCCACAGTGGGGGATCTATCAAAAATGGGGAGGGGGATGAAACAGCGACGATATTTTATATCTGTTTACTTTCTCTGGCTGCTCATAGCCTTAGTGGGCTGTTGGTGATGATCTCTGACACAAAATAATGTTTATTTTCTCCATGAGGATGTTGCTAAGATCCAAGAGACTTTTCTTTTACCAGTCACACATGTGAATATATTCAGCTGTATTCTGCTGAGTCAGAATATTTGTCTGTCAAGGTCAGTATTGTCTATTCAGACTGGCAACGGGTCTCCAAGGGGCTCAGGTTGATGCCTTTCACATCACCCGCTGCCTGGCTGTTTTGACTGGAGATGCCATGATTTGAACCTGAGAGCTTCGCCATGAGACTCCAGAGAGCCACTGTCAGTCAAAGGAGACAATACTGACCTTCACAGGCCAGAGGTCTGACTCCGTGGAACAAAGCTTCCAGTGTAGTCAGACTGAAAGAGAGACTGGCCCAGGTTTATTGGATGAATATGAAGTTGAACATTGGTATCCCCAGCCTAATTTGATAGTCTGCTTACTACAAATGTGGTTCGCCCTCCATTACAACCCAGTAAAGCTGGTTAAGCTGAGAAAGATTGTGGTTGGCCCAATGTCACCTAGTAAATGTCATGGCTAGATGAAGATTCAAACCCAAGTCTATCCCAATTCAAGTCCATATATTTAAGGACACCTGGCAGCCATAAACCTTACAGAGGACGGCTTTCACGGCCGGATTCAACTGGTTCTGGTGGGTTTTCCAGGCTGTGTGGCCGTGGTCTGGTGGATATTGTTCCTTACATTTCGCCTGCATCCGTGGCTGGCATCTTCATCTGTGATACACCTCTGAAGATGCCAGCCACAGATGCAGGCAAAACGTTAGGAACAAAATCCACCAGACCACGGCCGCACAGCCCGGAAAACCCACCAGAACCAACTTACAGAGGATGTTTACAAAAAATGTTAGATTACCCTGGTCAATTGTTCAGCCACAGATAATCCACAAGAGAAAAGGGCCTCCCTTCTGCAAAACCCACGGAGTTTGCAGTAGATACCCACTTGTTCCTCAGAGCAATTAGACATGAGGGAAAGTAATCAATTTTACAAGAAGGAGGCCCACGCATTGCTCCCTTAAGGGGTTCTTGCTTACAATTCGTAAATGCTATTCTGTTGCAGTATTTCAAGGAAAGAGAAGGAGGAGGAAAAACCCAATAACGCCTTCCTACAGTTCATGAATTATAAAAGACTACTTTGAAATGGCCACAGTGTTCCTGTCTATCCAGATGACTCTGCATTATTTGTTCAACAAGCTCTGCCAGAGAGAACCTAAATGCCCCTTGCTAAAAGGTTTGTCAAAATAAACTGAACAATCAGTGCTCTTCTCTCCACCCCATCCCCATCCCCATCAAAATGTCTCAATTAGTGTACTTTAAGTTAAACAGTGGCCAAACAGAAGTGTTAAAAAAAAATTCACACTGCAGCATCAATTTGGCCTTCAGGAAAGGCATTAGGCCTACTCATGCAGCAGAATGGGGATGGGGAGTATTCAGAGGAGTCAAAGTGGGCTATACCACTTCAGATGGCAGTGAGGAGTGTTGCATTTTAATCACCAGGTCAAAACACCTAGGTCAAAACACACTGGGCTGAGAAATTCCCAGAGATTTGGGTGGGGTGGGACATGGGGAGAACAGAGAAAGGACCTCAGTGAGGTCATACAGCCCATTCTCCAACACAGCCATTTTCTCCAGGGAAACTGATAATTCGGGGAGCTCCCCAGAGCCCACCTGGAAGTTGGCAAGCCCATTCTATGAGCAGAGAAAAAAAACCCATTAACACAACAAAGGGGTGGGCTTTGGGATCTCCACCAGTTTATACAGGGTTTTTTACCTGCAGTAAACCAGAATTTAAGTGAAGTTTGACAGTTTTATTAAAGAATAAAAATAATAAAAGGGACACATGCAATTTGGCAAAGCACACACACAGAGTTTCATGGAGCCTAGGATTTAGACAGAGGTGAAAAGGTACATTTGGAATAGTCGAGGTCATTGCGAGGAGGGCAATATTTGCTAGTTCTAGGAAAAGAAGGTCTGAGGAAGAATAGTCCAGTGCCAACATTGGATGCAGAGAGAGGGATGACGTCAGACACAGTGGAACGAACCAAAGGCAGCACAGGGGACAAAGGGCAACAGACTCTCATTTGGGCAGACTAGATAAAGGAAAAGATGACCATCTGGAGATGCTAAGAGAGGTAATCTTCCTGAACAAAGCGACGTTTTATTCTCAGGAGAAAACAATACTGTGGAAAATGGCTGAAATGGACCAGAGCCAGTAGTTCTTCATTAAGTTTTAGGCAGAGGTGATGAATTTACAACTCAGGGCATTCCAACGCAGAATAAGGTTTGATGGTCCTCTCTTGTAGTAAGACAGGGAAAGTTATGATTAGATCGGCTGAGGAAGAATGGAATCGGGAAAGCTAATTGTGTTGAGGCTGAATAGTATTTGCATACCCTTTGTGAGCTAGAAAACAGGTGTGGCGTTTCCAAGACTTTAGCTTTTGTTATCCAGATTGTATTGTGCGCTGCTATGCATACTCGATTGCAGAATGGGGTGGAGAGAAATGTGGTGAGCAGAGCTCTCCCCCCCCCACACATTAGTATCAAAGTCCAGAATTAATATTTGGCAGCCATCTTAGTCTGAACTGTCTTTGACACTAATAGCAAAGTGACTGGCAGCGCACCTCTCAGATACTGACCCCACCGCCTTGCCATAGGCTTGCATACCAACACTAGGAAAACCAAATATGGGGGAGCAGATAAAAGTAGGTTGGCTGATACGTGGGAAGGAGAGAAGGAAGTGGAAGGGAGAGGCTATGGAGGCTTTTGGAGATTGCAAAGAGGAAATAATGGAGGGGAAAATCCTTTCCTACAGCACTGATTTCCATACTCTATTCCTTGTTAGAAATGATTTGGCACTAGAGCCTTTTGAACAGGTTAAAAAAGGAGCTAGATTTTTTTTAAACTAACAGCTAAGTTTCAAAAACAAGCAGTTATTTACAAAGTGATGTTGCTGTTTCAGTTTATTCATTTTGTTTATTTTTGGACTTGTACCCTGCCCTTCCCCAAGGCGCTCAGGGTGGCACATTGGTATAAGATTTGGACCTGTTTCTCAGTCCCTGATAAGAAAATACAAAATAAAGCTTTAAGTACAGTCAATTTTCTTTAGGAATATATAATTCCAGTTAGATCTGTGTGTTTCCTGACACTAAAGTTATTAGAATTCCTTCACCTCTAGATAGATTGAGACCATACATTTACCCTGAGGCAAAATCTTAGCAGTTTTTCCTAGACTAAGGACAATTTATCAGACCAGACTAAGGACAATTTATCATATGATTATTCCTTCTTCACATGACCATGATCAGGATTTTCCTTTCTGTCCCTCAGAAGAATTCCTTCCCTCTTTGGGTGCTGACTGGATTACTCACCGCCTCTCCCCTTCAGCATATTTTGTTCCCAAAGATAACGAATATCCCCATGTGTGTCAGTCTTAAACTGAGACAAGGGAACATAGATCAGACCAGCCGAATTGATCTGACCATCACCTCAGAAAGAAAAGCTTTCACTCAAGAGTACAGAGTTCTTCACTCAACCTCTGCCTGTCCAAAAATTCTCTTCCAATTGTCTTGTCTGTTCAAATTATTAACTGGCACTCTCTCCTCCAGCCAGTCAGAAGTGATCTCTCACTCTCTTTTATACTTCTATAGTTAATTTTTTTATATTCGGGTTGGCTCTGCCTAGTTACATTTTAGCAAATTCCTGGAATCCATCGTACTAGACCATCCAGGTTTTTCCCTAGATGTGATTTATATGAACAAACCACAATGACTGAGCTAGTGTTGTTCTTCCAGAGTAATGCTGTACAGAGCTGATACCATTCTGCACAATTTGTGACCCACCTATCCAAACACATATACACATTCTATATATTGTGACCCATCAGAGAGCTGAAAAACCTCTTCCCTGCTGAGAACAGGAAAGAACGAAGGCACTTAATAAGCCTTGGCACTTAATAAGCACCAGCATGGTTGATGGGTTGTGTTCAATATGGTGGACACAATATCATGTCTCATGACTATAGTCTCAATTGAAGAACTCAGAATTGGAACATGATATTCTTTATTGCCAAACTATAGCAGGATATTGGCAGGTAGGAAACCATAGACAGATCTGGCATTACATCCAGAGGTGGGATCCAGCAGGTTCTAACAGGTTCCCAAGAGTAGATTACTAATTATTTGTGTGTGCCGAGAGGGGGTTACTAATTGGTGATTTTGCCATGTGATTTTTGCCTTAGTTATGCCCCTTCTCTCAGCAGTAGCGCGCAGAACTTGAAGCAGTCTAGCAGGAGGTCACCAGCGTGCGTGGCAGCCTGCGCCTGCGTGCATTCGTTTCCCGCCCAAGGACCGACGCAGCGGCTGCGTCCTTGCCACAGCCTCGCCCAGGAATGCCCCACCCCCAGAATGCCCGGCCACGCCCCCGTCATGCCCCGCCCAGCCCCATTGGTGCTACGCCACAGTTTGAATCCCACCACCATGGGAACCTGTTACTAAAATTTTTGGATCCCACCACTGATTACATCACAAGCTGTCCATGACATACACATAAGAGCCCCCACTTTTCCAGTGCCAGGTGGAACCAGTTTAAGCAGACTGTTTAATATAATTGCATGTTTGCATAATGGCAAAGCTCGGTTCTCAGGACAGGGAGAGATATGTTATCCTTATACCAAGCAAATGGAATGTGAACAAGCACTTTTCCCACAAAGAGGCCTAGAGCAGTGGTTCTTAACCTTCCTAATGCCACGACCCTTTAATGCAGTTCCTCATGTTGTGGTGACCCCCAACCCTAACATTTATCCATTTTACAGATGGAGAACACTGATGCAGAGAGTCCTAGGCGACCCCTGTGAAAGGGTCATTCGACCCCCAAAGGGGTTGTGACCCACAGGTTGAGAACCGCTGGCCTAGAGTGAGATAAGGAAGTAAGAGCGTGAAAGAGCAGACACGCACACACACACACAGATACCAAGATCAGTTCCCAAACTTTCAGCAGGAACAGCAGCAATACAAAGACTCCCAGACCCCCAGTAGTTGTGGAAAGCCACAATATGGCAGGACCATCAAGGGCACGACACCCAAGTTGTTCAAATCCAGTCTAGTAGATCAATGTAATGTACGATTAAAAACTGCACAGATGAGTTCTCATTTATGGTGAAAAGTCTTCAGAGACAGGGAACAGATATTAATTAATGTACCTACACAACCCAGTTGTCATTGTCACACTAGGTCACAGTTCAAGTAGAGGGAATGATATAATACTTATCAGCATTCTTCCTTTTCCTCAGACTTTTCTGTCATATTCGCTAACAATCAAAGAGCAATTCACATGTACACAATCAAAGATGTAACTGCTCAACTCTCAGCAAGTATTTCAGATGCCACTATAATTCTTTCTCTCCAGGATCCAGTATAGATTTCATCCATCTGGTACACTTGTCAAGCAGTGATAGCTCAGTGGAACTTTCTAAAGATATTCCGATTATTTCTGTGTTCTCAAATTTTTCAGTTCCTTCCCCCAGCATTTTGGATAAGTAATTCCAGTGCATTTTCATATGAAATATTTGAAACGTATTAAAACACCAAAACATAGTGCTTAGTGTCCTCCCATTCCATGAATACCTTTTCATGGAGGTGTATAAAAATGCTTGTTTGATTTTTGATCCATCAAGGACCACCCTGTTCAGTTAGATGTACAACAGAGCCCTTTCCCTACCATTTTGTCCAGTGTTTGAAACTGTAATAACTAGGGTTTTTCTTCTCCATGGGGAGTATGTAAATATCCTAAAATCTCTCACCAGAGAGAGTTACCCTCATTGCTTATGTTTTCTCCCTCTTCTAACATCAACCAACAGATCTTTTTCTGTAAGCATTTCCCATTCTCCCTTACATTTTGATCTGTGTAATATTTATACATTGTTGTCATTTCTCCTTTAGTCATTTCAGAGCCAAGCTGGGAATATTTAACCCTTTTAAATATTTTTTTATATATAGCAGCCATCCCCAGCACCTAATTGTTTGTGTAGTGTGTTTCTGACCTCCTTCCAGCTTGCAACAGCTCTTCAGATAATATGATGCCCAGAACGAAGCCCAGAATTCATGAATCTCAACGAGACTAGATTTACATAAACTCTGCTCACAGAATGACAGTGCAAGACGCTAGCAAACATTTTGCTTTAATGTTTTAAATGTATATAAAAAAATACAAACTCAAAGAGGGGCTGTGGCTTGGAGCTACCAGACAGTTTACATGGATGGATGGATGTTCACCAATGAACTGTAGCTTTCTTGCCTCTCCCCCCATGGCAGCCCCAAATGCCCCCCCCCCCATGCTGCTCCTGGGGGAAGGAACGGGAAGCTCCAACAAATAATATTTCGAAAGGCATTTTAGGCTGCATTGGGAAGAGGAAGGTGACAAAGTCATATTGCGGGTAGAGGTGTGGCCCTTCCTGCTCAATGACCTGATACACAGAATAATACGCCAGACAATATATATGTAGTGTGGGTAAGAAAACTGGCCATAGCCAAAGAATTTATTAACAGAAAACACAGGAAAGCAAATTGGCGCAGCATGGGAGGTGATCCAAGCATCTGGGCAGCCCGAGTTCTAGTTCCTCCAGCCCGCCTGCTGGAGGAATGTAACCAACCAGAAGATTGGAGTGAGACATTCCAGACCGGCGAAATGCCCATGACTGGAGCCCCTTCTCCATCCTTCACTAGGGGCGCAAGCTCCTTAGCCCCCCGCAGGGCATTCCAACCGTGGGCTTGTTTCACCCCTACCTCTTAAGGAGGTGTAATAAACAGGGGAGCTCTCCCAGCTCCCCTTGCCAGCAGATCACCCCCCATGCGCAACTCGCAAACGGCTATGACAATTATAAAAACATTTAAACATTTCCAAAAAACAGGGATCGGGTGGGAGGGAAAATCCCTCGACGTTCTGATCTGGAGCAGGCCGTGGACCACGAGGCAGGGCCTTTTATAGGCCCTACCTCCGGCCCACTCCGATGACGTGCTCCCGTGCATCGCAAGAGTACGCCTCCAATTGGCTTGGGCCCTCCGCGCTTGCGCAGAATGGGCCTGAGCCACCTGGCCCTCTGTTTATGCGCAGATCGGCCACACATGCGCAGAATGGGCCTGGAGCCTTTGCCAGGCTTCTCCTCCCTCCCGCAACGACGGCCGCGTTTCAGGCACGGCCGTACTTTTTATAGGCAGAATTCTTTTTCCAGCCGGATAAATGTTCAGTTGATCTAAGCAATGTTAGCAAATGTTCCATATTTTGATGGTCTCATTATTTTGATTTAAGCTAATATTTTTGGAAGTGTTAAAATTTTAACCTCCACAACCCTTGCAAAAAGGTACGTTTCTAAATGTGCGTTGCCCTCAGCACCTATTGCCCTTAATTGTTCTCAGTGATGTCACAAAGAAGGCCAAACTGCAACAGTATCCTGCTACAGCCCTGACCTGGATGGTCCAGACTGGCCTAATCTCACTAGATCCTGGAAGCTAAGCAGGGTTGGCCCTGGTTAATATTTGGATGGGAGACCACCAAGGATGTCTATGGTTGTTATACAAAGGCAGACAATGACAAACCACCTCAGAATGCCTCTTGCCTCGAAAACTCTATAGAGTCTCTTGCCTTGAAAACTCTACAAACTCTGTCAGCTGTGACTTAGTAGCACTTCACAGACACACATCATGCTGCAACCTGTGCAATTTCCTGCATGGGTTTATGCGAGAAGGCTGTAATCACTGAATTCACTTCTCAAAGAGAAATGGCAGTAAATTAATGCTGCTCTGAATGTTTTCCATCTTTCTGAAAACCTTTAGGGAATTATTCAGACCCTTCCTTGTTCTCTGAGGCATGAACATATGGGACAGCGATGCCAGCAGGAATCCCCTGTGAGCATAGTAAAATAAATCTGGACAGTGATGGTGCAGAGGTTCATATTTTTTTCCCCAGCATTGTTTCCCAGGCACTATCTGGTACTTTGGGATAGTTTTTCCCCTTGCTTGCTGCATCTTCCTTCCTGAATTAGAAACATAGGTTCTGACATATGCTCATGAACTTCTATACAAGACTTGGTAATAAAATGGAGCTTTCCATGCATGCATTTCTGGTTTGGTTCAAAGTATTGTCTTTGGCATATTAGATTCAATGAAAACTCAAAGTATATGGCACTTGTAGGCTTGCTGTTTGACTGCCTGTGGTGAGTAAACTCTTGCCCTCAGCCCCAGTCTCTGTCCTCAAGACATTGAGGAGTAGGAGAAAAAAATGGGTGAAAAATATCCTCAATAGTGTAGGAATGTTTCCATTTCTTTATGGTATTTATCATAGAGAGTAGAGCATCACCTGGGATTGCTGTCATATACTCCCAAACTTCACCCTTCTCAAACACCACCCTCAAGTTCTCCCAGTAGGTGTTGAGGTACCAGTGGAAAACAGTCCTGTGTTAAATATTAAAGGAGCAAGAAGGAGAAAGAGATACAGGGCTTCTCTTTGAGGCAACAGTTACACAGCTCTTGTAACATGCAGTTCTGCCCTGAGAGCTTTTTCACATGGAAGAAACCAGAAATCAGGGGCGTAATGCCCATTGGGCAAAATGGGCAGTTGCCCAGGATGCCCCCTTGTGGCGGGCACAAAAATGCAGGGTTCATTTGTGGCTTTTTTGCTATTTTAGTGGGTTTTCCGTTTAGTGGGTTTTCCCTATTAGCTCCCATTGGAAACAATGGGTGATGGGGGCACCCCCTTTGAGAGTCCATAGCTTTGGACCCCCTGAACCAAACTACACAAAGCCTGGGTGCTATCAGTAAGAGACTCTCCTGATGCTATCACCCAGGCTTTGTGTAGTTTGGTTCAGGGGTTCCAAAGCTGAATTCAAAGAAAT
This sequence comes from Sphaerodactylus townsendi, assembly GCF_021028975.2. Classification (NCBI taxonomy): domain Eukaryota; kingdom Metazoa; phylum Chordata; class Lepidosauria; order Squamata; family Sphaerodactylidae; genus Sphaerodactylus; species Sphaerodactylus townsendi. The sequence goes on from NC_059428.1 coordinate 24,688,433, forward strand.
TGCTCCCCAACACCATTGTTTCCAATAGGAGCTAACAGAAGATGGGAAACTACCCACGAGGGGTCCATAACTTTGGACCCCCTGAACCAAACTTCACCAAACCTGGGAGGTATCATCAGGAGGGTCTCTTACTTATAGCACCCAGGCTTTGTGTTGTTTGGTTCAGGGGGTCCAAAGCTATGGACTCCGAAAGGGGGTGCCCCATCCCCCATTTTTTCCAATGGGATCTAATAGAAGATGGGGGCTACACATTTGAGGGTCCAAAACTTTGGACCCCCTGAACCAAACTTCACCAAACCTGGGTGGTATCATTAGGAGAGTCTCCTAAAGATACCCTGAAAGTTTGGTGCTGTTAGCTTAACAATTGCACCCCTGACAGCAGGCACCCCCCAACTTTCCCCAGATTTTCCATTTAAATCCCCCCCTTTGGTATGGATTTAAAGGGAGAATCTGAGGTCCCCAGCTTAAACATTGAAAGTGATGCTGTTTCAGGGTGGGGGAGAATCAACTAAAATAGCATCACTTTTCAATGTTGTTTAAACTAGAGACTCAGATTCTCCCTTTAAGGTGGATTTAAAAGGAGAATCTGGGCTCCCTTGTTAAAACACCATTGAAAATGATGCTGTTTGGGGGTGGATTCCAGCATCACTTGTTTAAACTAGGGAACCCAGATTCTCCTTTTAAATCCACCTTAAAAGGAGAATCTAAAGAGTTCAGACTAGCTAACATTGAAAGTGACGCTGTTTCCTCCAATTAGGGGGACTGGATACAACACCATAAAATGTTTTCAGAGCAGTAATAAAAAATTTCGAAAGAATTTTGAAAATGTTTTCCAAAAAAAATTCTGCTGTGTGGCATGGCCTATTGCTGTGTTCATATTTGTGAGTTGGGGCATGTTCTATAATGTGATAGTGACTTTGATACGACCTGGTGGAAAAAATCATTGCTTGGTCATGATGGGGGAGGGCGGCTTCCCATGGGGGGAGGCACCAAACTCCGGTTGCCTGGATACGCCACTGGAGTGTAGCTACAAAGGGACCGAGAGAATGCAGCGTTGCACCAGGCATGCACCTGGGGGGGGGCATCAAACTCAGGTTTTGCCCAGAGCTCCAGTTTGCCTAGTCATGCCACCGCCATAAATAATACTAATACTAAGTATAATATTTCTGAGAGTTTAACATTGGGAGTATAGCAAAATGAGGAATGGCTGAAAGCAACCTTAGTATAAACCACAACTAAAATATCTGGAACAACAGCCTCATGCAAGAGCAAAGCAAAGTCATGGGATCTTAGAGCAAGTCCACAAATTACCAGTTCCTTAACACTGTAAAATATAAGTAAATGTCTCTAAATTGTAAAGTGTACTAATGAGTGTACGTGTAGAAAATGTTTTGTGAGATTTGGCCCCTTGAGTGATCCTCTGGAGGTCTCTACTAGGAGTCCTTCATCTTCAGCCTAAGGAATGGGTGATTTTTAGAAGTTCTGGCCTTCCTAATTTTCTATGGCTCCTTGTCTGAGACTGGGCTGAGAGCTTGGCAGAGGCGTAGCAAGGGGGAAAAGTGCCCAGTGCACTGGTGCGTCCTCTGGGCCCTGCCACACCCCCAGAAAGCCCCCAGAACACCCCCACAGGGCCGCACACCAGGTGCGTTGCGCCCCCTCCGTCCCCTTGGAGCTACTATGCCTCTGCAGCTTGTCCTTTGTGATCATTTGGAATTGTTCTTTAAGCAAAATATTGAAATGGAAGGGCCACTGCCACTAGCTAAGAGGAAGCAGGGAAATGAGCAGAAATCATTTGGAATATGATTGCCCCCTTCAGCAAACACCTTTTTAAAAAATGCAAAACAATTTTGGAATGGCAGTGAAATTATCAATAAGATATTAAAGAACTGCTAAAGCACAGTGGCAATTATTGCACAGAAAACCATATTTTGCTTCCCAGTAAAAACATTACACATAATGACAATATTATAAGATGTGCATATCCCCTGGGTTTTATTCTTACAATTTTATATGGCCAATTTTTCTGCTAAAATGACATGCTTTAATATGCTGAAGTAGCACGATTGAAAAGAATATCTCATTCGGTACTCTTAAGCTGGAATCATTGGATTTTGAATTTTTTTTAATTAAAAGCTGTGAGAATCAACGTTATTTGTGGAACAGGAATTGACAGGTAAGGCTGCAGTTCAAACCACAGGTAGGATTGGATCCAGTCAGCTTTTTCACTGGTGAAAAAGGTAAGAGGGAAGCATATTTGACTACCTCAAATAGATATGCTTAAGATCATGGAACCCGCATGGACCAAGGCCATGTGGTAGAGGGACTGTAAGGAATAGAGCTGAGGAAGACAGAGTGAGGAACCTTGCATCCAAGGTTTCTAAATCAAGAGTATTATTTACTTTTCAATATGTGCTGGCTAAGAAATTGTATATATTATGTATGTACTAGTTATTTATTTATATACATTTCTATTCCACACTATACCTAAAGGTCTCAGGGTGGGTTACAACATTGGACATCAAAATAATCTAAAACAATTATAAACTGTGCACAATAAATGCTGTTTTAAATTCCTACATCTATTACAATACCTGAAAGCCTACAACCGCCCGCCTCCCAAAAGCCTGTTAAAATCCCTAAAAACCTATTAAATTTCCTGTGAGCTCCACTACCCGATCTCTAGGCTCCTTGTGGGGCTTGGAGGGGGCCACTACCACCCCTGGACTCAAAGTAAGTGAGGGGTGGGGAAAAGGGGAGATGGGAAAGAGGAGACAGAAGGTAAAATTATGATTAGTGCCTAACAGTCATTAATTTGTTCAGGGATCTGGATATTCTTGCTATAGGGGTTCAATAATATCTGCATTTCCTGAAAAATGTGAATGTTATCAAAATGTTTTTGCACACCCTTAGTTGTAAGGCTGTATATTAACATCCAGAATAATCTATGTACATTACAAAACGCTGTTACTTGTTTAGTTTTTAAAAAAACATTCAGAAGATGCCATGCATTTGCACACCTAAAGAACATCTAACACACCTTTTCTAAAAGGCTTAGCTATTCTTTACCGGTATTTCAGAAATTCACACACTCACACACTGTTTCCTTTCTTTGCATTGGGATCAAGCGTCTTCTGCTTGGTCACCTTTGAAGCTGTTCAGCAGCACTTGCTAATTCCACAGGGAAGAGTGTACCAAACATCACGAGCCGTGTGTCAACGTGACTTCATGCAGGAGCAGCAGTGGCGTAGGGGCTAAGAGCAGGTGCACTCTAACCTGGAGGAACCGGGTTTGATTCCCTGCTCTGCTGCCTGAGCTGCAGAGGCTTATCAGGGGAATTAAGATTAGCCTGTGTTCTCCAACACACGCCAGTTGGGTGACCTTGGGCTAGTCACAGTTCTTCTGAGCTCTCTCAGCCCCACCTACCTCACAGGGTGTTTGTTATGAGGGGGGAAGGGAAAGGAGTTTGTAAGCCCCTTTGAGTCTCCTGCAGGAGAGAAAGAGGGGATATAAATCCAACTCTTCTTCTTCTTCTTCTTCTTCTTCTTCTTCTTCTTCTTCTTCTTCTTCTTCTTCTTCTTCTTCTTCTTCTTCTTCTTCTTCTTCTTCTTCTTCTTCTTCTTCTTCTTCTTCTTGGGAGCCACATAATCACATAGATGCCATACATATAACTGAATTTGTTCAGATAGTTGTACAAGTTAGAGGGAGTGAACAGCTTATCTTTGGCCTATAAAACTCGTCAAAAGAGAATCTGGAAAGCCTTCCAAGCTGTTTATCCTGGCCATTTCAACTTCCAATAGACAGTTTACAGTCATAGTTAAGTGGCCTCTTTGAAATCCATGTTGCTATAATGCAAAGCTTTATTCCAAGCAAGCCTTTCGCATCACCAAAATGCCACAGTTGTGGTTACCAAGGCAGAGCTATGGTGAGTTAAACGGCAGTTCAAAAACCGGCAGCAGAGAATTGGGTCAGCTTCTTCATCTGTTTAGGTTAGTAATGCTGTTCCTCTGTGGGCCACTTCTTTGAGCTATTTCCAGAGTCCTTAACTCTAAATTAGTCCAGTTGATGGGGCTTTTCTTCTTTTCATGAGATTGTTAACTTTCCTTGTTGATATCCACATTACAGTGATGTTGATACAGGTCGATTCCCCACTGGCAAATTATCCTGTGATACTGATGGCAAAAATTACGGTTTGGGCAAGCACTCCCCATGACTTAAGTGCTGAACGCGGCTTCATCCCGGCTCTGGCATGCCTTCCCCCCCACCCCCCTTATCACAAGTTTTTTTGGAACCTGCATTGAAGTGCACCTTTTGTTCAATCATGCTCCGAAGCCAGTTCAGTGGGGAGAAACAGGGGACAGATGCGGCTTGTTTGCCCTTTGAACCTTCCAGCCAATCAGAGCACAGTGGGTTGTGTGCAGAATATGCGCAGCCTTTTTCTTTTCTTTTTCTGCGCTGGGTGTGGCTATGAAGAAACATAAATATGACAATGATTTTGATAAATTGTTTATCGTGGCTACATTCGAATGTTAAAAAAATAATACAAATAACACGAATTTTCAATCAGGGGTGGAGTAGTGTTCCCACTCCAACATAATAGCCAGTCAGAAGAAACCTGCTCAAACGCAGAGGCAGGGAAATTTTGCCTACGCATCTACATAGCGTAGCTGCGCGCCAAAAAAGTTTTCTAAAAAGTTCCCACCCCAACACAACACAACAGCCAATCAGGGCGAGGAAGAACAGACCCATAGAGCAGATCACGTGTTCATGGGGAGTGTTACATTGTTTGAAACCGCGATAGACATCGAGGTCTTCACTAGACACACGCTGCAGTGGGGAGGGAGAAACAGCGATGAAAAATGTGCTGTTTCTTTTGGGACCAGGATGTCTCCGGCTTAATTTCTCAGTGGGGATTCGACCTTAGTTAAGAAATCCCACATAGCTTCAACATTTTATGCAATCAATTTTTGGTGCTTCTCTTTGAAAAAAGTGACAGCATTTCCTTTCCAGCATTTCCTAGTAGACAGGAAACTACTATAGGGATTGGGTCAGGAAACTTCTAAAGCATAGGTGTCAAACTCGTGGCCCTCCAGATGTTATGGACTACAGTTCCCATCATCCCCTGCCAGCATGATCCAGGCAGGGGATGATGGGAACTGTAGTCCATAACATCTGGAGGGCCGCGAGTTTGACACCTGTGTTCTAAAGCAAGATTTCAATTCCAACCTCCATGTGGAGCCTGGAGTTCTCCCAGACATACAACCAGTCTCCAGACTACAGAGATCAGTTGCCCTGGGGGGAAAGGCTGCTTCAGAGAGCAGATTCTGTGGATCCCATCTTCAATGAGTTCTCTCCCCTCCTCAACTTCAGTTCATCCGAACGCTGCCCTCAAATCTAAGGAAAGTTCCCAAGCTGGCTCTGACATCACTAAAATCAACACAGCAATTGGCAAGCTTGTCCATTAAAATCAGCAGGGCTAAAAGTGCCTAATTTGGTGCGAGATTGAGGCTTACATTTACTTTTCAGCAACTGGCATCACATGGGTAAAATCTGGCTTTTAAATGACTGGTACCTGCACCCTCACTGCTTTCCCTCACCTTGATATCTTTATTTCTTTCCTCCATACTGTGATATTGTCCTTGACAAGGTGAGAAGCTAATCCAGAGGGTGGAGGAACACTGGTGGATTTCTCTGTTGTTATCAGATGGTATTTAGAGTTGCAAGAAGTGAATGTTCCCTTATTTTTCAGTCATTCTTTTATCCATGATTTAAAGCAATTTCTGTTTATATTTAGAGTTTTTGTTTTCTGCTTTGTTGCTGGACTTGGAGCTGCCATGGGGTGGAGGAGGAGGAGGAGGAGGAGGAGGAGGAGGAGTTTGGATTTATACATCATCAGGTGGCTTACAAACTCCTTTCCTTCCCTCTCCCCACAACAGACACCTTGTGAGGTGGGGCTGAGATAGTTCTGAAGAACTGTGACTAGCTGAAGGTCGCCCAGCAGAAACATAGGAATGCGGAAACACATCTGGTTTACCAGATAAGCCTCTGCCATTCAGGTGGAAGAGTGGGAATGAAACCGGGTTCTCCAAGTTAGAATCCACCTGTTCTTAACCACTACACCATGCTGGCTCTCACAGTGGATAGGGTGTAGGACTAGGATCTGAGAGCCAGATTCCATCTCTGCTGTAAAGCTCACTGGGTAGCCTTGGGCCAGTCTCTCAGCCTAACCTCACTCGCCTAGTTTTCTGAGAGTAAAATACAGGAGGGGAAACTGATGTATACTGAAGTGACTCCTTGGAGGAAGGGCAAGATAAAAAGAAATGTTCTAAATCAGTAATATATAAATCTGTGTTGTGATAATGTTATTTTTAAGGCAGTACTAGTGGGGACCCACAAGAATTGTGTGAGGACTCTCATCCTCTCCCCCTCCCATCGCTGGACCTGATATGGCTTCATGCCTCCACAACCACCTCTGGATCCATCTGCAGCAGCTGCAGTGTCTGGGATCCCCTTCAAAATTGGAGCAGTTCCTGGACTCCACTGCTGCCTCTGGGCCCAAAGTGGTTCCCAGATTCCTCCGCTACCAGCTTTCTAGAAGACAAGGAGGAGGAGTTTGAATTCATACCCTGCTTTCAACCATAAGGAGTCTCAAAGTGATTTACAAATTCCATCTGAGATCCTGGCAAGTCACTACCAAAGTAGACAATACTGAACTTAATAAATCTGTGGTTTAACTCTATATGAGGTAGCTTCATGCATGCCTTGTGATCTACACCAGTCAATACTTTGGGAATTGAATGCTGCATCTTTTCAAAAGCAGTCCCATTTAGAGTGTTCTACAGAAAGCCAACCTAGTGCATGCATTACTAGGTCCTTTTTATCTAGGAATGATCGCAATTGCCAGCTCCATTGGATGAAGAGCCAATAATAAGAGAAGAAGCGTTTGGATTTATATCCCACTTTTCTCAACTGTAGGGAGTCTCAAAGCAGCTTACAAACTCCTCCCCTTCTTCAGATGCCTTGTGAGGTAGGTGGGGCTGAGAGAGTTCCGAAGAACTGTGACTAGCCCAAGGTCACCCAGCAGGCTTCAGGTGCAGGAATATGGGAACAAACCTGGCTTACCAGATTAGTGTTTGCCACTCATGTGAAGGAGTGGGAAATAAAACCCAGATTAGAGTCCATCGCTCTTAACCATTACACCATGCTGGAGGAAAGTAAGTTCACTGTCCATTAATATACAAAACTTATTTTAATGTAGGGGAGATTTACCCCCACCAAAGCAATTTCTAAAGTTTTCATAGTTTTGTGCGCACCTTGTATGCGTGTGTGTGTGGGGGGGGGGGCGGATTTTGCAGAATTATCTGTTTACAGTCATGTGGCTATACTCAGTGGATTTAGCTATCTGCAGATTCGGCCACACTTGACATTTACAATACAGGAATACAACATATGCCATTTTCATGCATAATAGTGCAGGTTTATTGACACACAAATGATGTGGAGAAGGTGAACATTTTAAACCCTCAAAGGGAGAAACAGTAAATGATGTGGGAAAGAACCATATGTCCAGCAGGCACACGGGAGAAGCAAAACCAAGACGTTGGATGAGAAGTTTAAAAGAAAAAAAGGAGGAATCCAAAGTCATCCCTACTTCTGAGGCAGTGGGAGGTGTGGGAAGGATGCTAAGCAGCTCTCCTGTGCACAATTTCTAGCATTTCTTTGAACGGCTGACATATTATGGAAATGTATTTGTCAGAATATAAACCTAATCAGGAGACTTAGGTCATTTTGATAATACTGATTTTTGGAGTCATTTGCTTGGGAAAACTCCCTCCCTCTTTAACAGGGGGAGGGGTGAGCAGACATACCCCCAAAATAGTAGTCAAATTACAAATGACATATATGCTAAGCAAGGATTCCTTTTCTCAGTATGAGGCAATGACTTGAATTCATGAAATGCAAGCTAGCCTGAGGTGAAATCACTTCATTGGTGCCAATACTGCTGATGAGTTAGAAGGTGTGTCTACCAAAACCCTGAATGATAATACTTTCTTAACTGTCAAGCTGATGATATTGGACACTGATGTCCAGAAATAGGTAACATAATACTGGGAGGTGTAGACATTTTAGGGCAGTTGAAGAATAATTGAAGAATAATTTATACACCCTTCCCTTTCTCTCCTGTAAGGAGACTCAAAGGGGCTTGCAGACTCCTTTCCCCTCCTCTCCCCACAACAGACACCTTGTCAGTTGTGTGGGGTTGAGAGAGTTCTGAGAGAACTGTGATTAGCCCATGGCTTGCCCAGCAGACTTCATGAGTACGAGCGAGGAAGCAAATCCAGTTCACCAGATAAGAGTCCACCACTCATGTGGAGAAGTGGAGAGTCAAACCCAGTTCTCCAGATTAGAGTCTGCCTTGTCTTAACCACCACACCACACTCGCTCTCAGTCCTTCTGGAGACCAGTGGGGTACTAATGAAAGCAGAATGGCAGGCTCTGAGGTAAATCATATCACATTAATATGGGGCTAGATCAGGGGTAGGGAACCTGCAGCTCTCCAGATGTTCAGGAACTACAATTCCCATCAGCCCCTACCAGCATGGCCAATTGGCCATGCTGACAGAGGCTGATGGGAATTGTAGTTCCTGAACATCTGGAGAGCCGCAGGTTCCCTACCACTGGGCTAGATGGAGGGAGATGGGAGGGACCTTTCCAAAGGAGAACTGATAGGTACTGGAAAGGTACCCAATTTATGCTCACTTCTCCACAAATCCTCTTGACCCTGTGTCTGCGTTACCTCAACAAATGTTGGTTTGGAGCATGCACTTGCTGAGGTTGCTATTAGTTCTCGGTTGCTACTCTGTGTCATCTGGCAGGAGTGGCTCATACTGCAGGCACCCCCTGGCTGAATAAGTTGTATGAGAACCAGGTAAGGTTGACAGAGAAGTGCTTGGCAACTGGTGGGAAGACTGTAGACAGGAAAAATGGGGGCCAGTATCATCTCCTGTGCTCTTACATCAGTCCCAAGGAAAACTTGGAAGTGAAAGAAAGTAGCTCTAGGAATCACCACAGGAAACTACATTCTGGTGGTTCCTACAGCTTCCCTCCTAGAGTGGCGACAGCAACCAAAGCTGAGAGTGGGGGATCCCCTGCCCCCAGGTTGCCAGGTATACCCGGGCCACCAGTGGGGGATGGGGTGTAAGCTTGAGATACTCTGGGAGATTTGGGATTAAGCCTGGGGAGAACAGGGACAATGCCACACTGCCCCTCCTCCAGATTGTCCATTATCCCCAGGGGAACTGATTTCTATAGTCTGGAGAGAAGCTGTATTTCCAGGGGATCCCCAGGTCGCAACTGGAGGCTGACATTTGAAATCCAAGAATACCTGCCAGTGTACAGCTCAGGTACATTTATTTGCATTATTCACGCAATGGGTCTGAATATATAATTAATTAATTTAAACCTTTCCAGGCTGCCTTGCCAAACATAGGCCCCTTCTGCACATGCAAAATAATGCATTTTCAAACCACTTTTCACAACTGTTTGCAAGTGGCTTTTGCTATTCCGCACAGCTTCAAAGAGCACTGAAAGCAGTTTGAAAGTGCATTATTCTGCATGTGCGGAATGAGCCTTAGTTCCCAAGCCCATAGTGGAAAGCAACACTTGGGCGTCAGTACTAGATGGAAATCATTATGTATGTACAATGTGGAATGAGAATGGGTCACAGGGCCCAATATGAAAGCATCTGTTTTGCATGTACAACATCCAATTTTGAGTCCCCAGCATTTCCTGTTAAAAGGGTCAAGTAGTAGGTGATGTGATGTCTGAGACCCTGGATCGGTGCGGCCAATCAGAGAAGACAATACTGACTTCTGTAGCCCAAGGGCCTCAAGTTTATGGCTGCATCATGAGACAGATAAACAAGTATACGTAAGCAGTGAGTAACACACAAGAAATGAGTATTTTCTGTGTACTCAAATAACCACTGTAATAGTTAGTGACACTGACAGAGTACAGACTAAACAGACTTATCTAAGAACTGACCCTAAGGGAATAGGGAAATAGGGCAAAACCTCACAAATAACCTAAAGATGGCAACATCGTTCACTCACAGCAGTAGCAAATGAATCACATTCTCTCTCTAAAATACAAGTCAGTCACAAAGCAATTTACAGAGAACCAGAAAGAACCAGAAAATGTTTGGCCTCAAAAAGAAATTAAGTGCCTTTAGAAAATATATGCTGATTTTGGTAATGCTGTCATAGTAGGGGAGGGACAATTTTATGTTTCTAGGAGTGACTTAATTTTTTTTTCTCAATAGCCTTGGTAGCTACTAGTCATAAAATGGAAGTCTGTTGAATGAAGTGGCTCTGAAAATGGCAGCTCAATGGGTTGATCCAGGTGTGATGTAGTGATTAAGAGCAGGCGGATTTTAGTCTGGAGAACTGGGTTTGATTCCCTACTCCTCTATCTGAATGGCAGAGGCTTATCTGGTGAACCAGATGTGTTTCTACATTCCTACATTCCTGCTGGGTGACCTTGGGCTAGTCACAGTTCTTCAGAACTAACTTAGCACAACCTATCTTACGGTGTCTGTTGTGGGGAGGATGAGAAAGGAGCTTGTAAGTCACCTTGAGTCTCCTTACAGGAGAGAAAGGTGGGGTATAAATCCAAACTGCTGCTGCTGCTGCTACTACTCCTACTTCTCTTTTTCTTCTTCAAAAAATGATGACTTGTACAAAAACTGCAGTGTTTCAGAGGAGGTCTGCAATGCTCAGCTCCTTCTTGCGTTCCTTTCCACTTCTATACTTGCATGTCCCTTACCTACTTATGCATCCTTTACTTGCAAGCCCTGCCACTATCCATGCTCCATTGCATTCACCAATTGCACATCCTTTCCCCATGAGCACTCCCAGTGTGTGCAGCTGGGAGTGCAGTCATCCTTTTCACCTGGAAAACGACAAAGCTAACACTGTGCTCTACCCACATTTCGTGTATTTATTTATTTTATTTATATGTTGCCCTTCCCATGACAGGTTCCGGGCAGCTTCCAGTGAATTCTAATAAATACATAAAACCATCGTTTAAATACATTTTAAATCCATGCTAATATGGTTGTGATATTCAGTAATAAATACTCAAATTAGGAACGAGGAAAGGATGGTGAAAAAGAGGGGGGAGGAGGGAGGCCAGACTGATGGGGAAACCACTAGCTGCCTCAACCATATACCTGGTGGAGCAGTTTCATCTCGTAGACCATGCAGAACTGCTTCAGATTTTGCAAGGCCCAGATCTCACTGAACAGAGCATTCCACCAGGTTGGGGCCAGGGCAAAAAAGGCCCTTCCTTAATGACTCTGGGCATTGGGAACATGGGTATACATGGAGGCAGGAGAAATGTGTGATTGGGCTCCGGCATAAATCTTAGGCCCTGGCAGTTACCCCACCTCAGGGTATGTTGACACCAGGCCTGAAGCTGATACTAACATAAGAAATTTTAACTGATAAAGAATGTTAATATTTTCTTGATTTGGTATTATAGTAATGATGGTAATGAATACAACTTTTTTTGTTTCCTTAAATAATAAATCAGGAGCCAGTGTGGTGAAGTGGTTAAGAGCAGCGGGCTCTAATCTGAAGAACCACATTCAATTCCTCAGTCCTTCACATGAAGCGTGTTGGGTGACCTTGGGTCAGTCACAGTCTCTCAGAACTCTCTCAGCCCATGTAGAGGCAGCAAGGACAAACCCCCTCCAAAGACCTTTCCTTGAAAAACCTTCAGGTTCACCATAAATCATAATTTTTCACTAAATAGTAAATTGCTCTGACCTAGGCAGCACAGGCTATCAACAAAAGTATATTTGTGACATGCAAGATTTCCGTTGTGACCCCCATTAATATTTCTGTTCCTTTTTGAGATCAAAGTCGCTTTGCTGTGAAATTATGTTGCATCAAAATGCAGTGCTGCATTCTAAGTGCTTTGAATAAATGAAGCTGTTTAAAATCTACAGCTGACCATACCAACTGTGATGCTGCATTACAAACACTCTCCATTTCTACACTTTATGTAGAATACCCCAGGTTGGGAACTACTGGTCTAAGCCCTTAACTTCAATTGATTGAGAATGGTGTAACTATGGTCCCTTCTGCACATGTAGAATAATACACTTTCAATCCACTTTCAGTGCACTTTTCAGCTGTGCGGAATAGCAAAATCCTCTTGCAAATAATTGTGAAAGTGGATTGAAAATGCATTACTCTGCATGTGTGGAAGGGGACTTTTGTTAAGGAAGGCACTGACAGTCTTTTATGCCTGAAACGAACAAAATTTAATTAGCTAATTACTGTAACTCAGTCCCTGGCAACAGAGCTGCAGATAGCAATACCCACTAATAAGAAGGAAATCAGAAATATCATATATTACATATGATAGAACCTAAAAAACCATGATCTATTCCCAGGTTACCCAAAAAAGAATGCTCTAAGTCAGCAATGGGACATGGGGCAGGTTACAGGTAATATCCCAGCCCTTTTCCCACTGCGTTCGATGGAAGGGGGACTGGGACCACCACCAAGAGCTGCTGATGAAGCTGAATGTATGTAATGGCATGAGTTGCAGGATATATTGTCAACAATTGATATGATAACCCCCATGCTCAGGCTGAGTACCACTAGCCATCAATAGCTGCATGGATGTATGATGCAGAGGCGAAGATAGGGAAAGTAGATGTTAGGACTTGACAGTTAGATCACCAAAATCTACTTGACAGCTTGGCTGATGCAATACTCTACCTTTCACCTAGTTTCAGTGGGTGATGCAACCATGACTAAGCACATCATGTGTGATTGCATCACTGCTCCCTGATTGGTTGAATGTCTCTATATGTATGCACAGAACAGTTTGGTCTATGCGTGCTTTGGTTATCCAGTTGCTGCGCTGCACTCTGTCAGACTGTTTTGTGCTTTTGGAAACAAGGAATAAAACCCTTCTGTTCTTTGAAGTGAACAACGCCTGGGTTCCTGTGTTTTCTTTTCCTTAACTGCTTCTGCTGTTACCACGACCGCTGCTGAGTGGATCCTTCTTGCCCAGTGCAAAATCTGAGTTTTGCTGCCCCACCTCATGTTTGTGTTTTTTTGTATTTTTAGTGTTTTTTCAGTTTTTGGTCTGTAGGGGACACAGTTTTTAGGATAGCAGCATCAAAATTTCAGGGTATCTTTAGGAGACTCTCCTGATGATACAACCCAGGTGTGGTGAAGTTTGGTTCAGGGGGTCCAAAGTAATGGACCCTCAAATGTGTAGCGGCCATCTCCTATTAGCTCCCATTGGAAACATTGGGGGATGGGGACACCCCCTTTGGGAGTTCATAACTTTGGACCCCTGAACCAAATCTCACCTAACTTGGGTGGTATTGAGAGTCCCCCAAAAACTCCTTGAAATTTTGGTGCAGCTAGTTTAAAAACTGCGCCCCCTTCAGCCCAAAACCTGAAAAACACTAAAAAATACAAAAAACAAACCTGAAATTTTTGCTGCCCCCCAGGCGCATGCCTGGTGCAATGTGCACCCCTCCGTCCCCCTTGTAGCTCCGCCTCTGGTATGATGCCACAGTTTTTAGCTCGAAAACTCCTTTTGGTAAGGGCGTTGCACTTTCTTCAACAGCATTCTGAGAGATTCCTTGTGACCGCTCCACAAGTCACCCCTGCTCTCTGTGGCTGCAGAAGATCCCCTGTGTTGATGCTGTGTTGCAAATGGCATGTTTGGAAGTCAAACATATCTGCCTGTAATGCTTCCTCTTTTTTCCACCAAGTTTTCAAACCCCTAAGCCTCCATGGGTGAGCCTCTCAGTTTTTAAAACAAGCTGTATTTTGAATTTGCCGATAGCAGTTTCCAGCATAAAACAACAAATACAATAATACTATTGAACAGAATTAAAATTGGACAGCAGAGACCACTGAAAGCAACAGATCCAATATAGTACCTTGAAAGACCGGCAAAAAATTGAACTTTCTGGATATTAAAAATGTTTTTAAAAAGAAAAACAAATGGAGGTTGAACTCAGATTTTAGAAAAACAGTACAAAGGGGGGGGTGTTATTAAAGTCACAGTTAATATGGCTGAAAGGTGCAATACAAAGAATATATTGCAAATTGTGGATTTTGCCCTTTGATTACAGCCTGTGCCTTTTTGCATAGCAATTTAATGTTTTTAGTGTAACCTGTGTGTATATGATTTGGCTACTTTGGCTTCAAAGGTACTATGTACTAAGAATGAGAAAAAAGTAAGGCATTGTTGTTGAATAAATGAAAATCAATCTCTATCATACAAACTAATAACTAGAGACAAGGTCATATTGACTTTTCGTCATTAGGTGGATGACAAGATGGCTAGATTGAGGGCTGGAACTACCAGATTTGCTCTACTAATGGGAGTGCTTTCCTCTGGTGCAAAAAACTTTCCCTTGAAGAGCACCATCATGTATTGATTCTGTGCACCAGAAGGAAGTGCCACCAGTTAGCTTTAAAAGGGGCTTGGATAGATTTATGGAGGAGAAGTCGATTTATGGCTACCAATCTTGATCCTCTTTGATCTGAGATTGCAAATGCCTTAACAGACCAGGTGCTCGGGAGCAGCAGCCGCAGAAGGCCATTGCTTTCACATCCTGCATGTGAGCTCCCAAAGGCACCTGGTGGGCCACTGCGAGTAGCAGAGAGCTGGACTAGATGGAATCTGGTCTGATCCAGCTGGCTTGTTCTTATGTTCTTATGTTCATTTGAAGATTGGATCTGCACGATCCAGACAGTAGCTCTGGGCTGGCTCGCAAGGAGCAGGAAGAGGCTGTGGCTCAGTGGTAGGGCATCTGCAGGCAGAAGTTCCCATGTTCAATCCTTGGCCTTGCCAGTTTAAAGGATCAGGTAGTAGATGATGCAAAGGACTTCCACCTGAAACCTTAAAGAGTCACTGTCAGTCAAAGTAAACAGTACTGACATGGATGGTATAAGGCAGCATTATGGGCTCAAGAAGCCTACGGATGAGGCTTCATAGGAAGTTCACCCACACTTCCTAAAGCATTGCTTGGGTTTTTTTTTCTTGGATTCAGGGGGGGAAGCTGAAAGTATCATGGAAGCCATTGTTCCCTTCTTTTTTTCTACTCTGCCACTCTACATTCCTGCTCTAGTCTGGGTAACCCAGTCTAGACTGATCTCAGAAGCTAAGCAGGGTCAGCCCTGGTAATGCATAGACAGGTAATCTCCAAGGAAGTCCAGGGTTGATGTGGAGATGAAAGCAATGGCAAATCACCTCTGTTCATCTCTTGCCTTGAAAACCCTCTGAAACCTGATAGCACTTTCCACCACCACCACCACCACTCTAAATTTAAACCCGGCTCCGATGAAACAGGCAAATGGATCTAAAAAGCAAATTGATCCTTGGACAGGAAGAAGGCTGTTGCAGTCACCAGGAGCCTTCTTGCCATGTGGAGTTCATTCACGTGCTCGTATGAGAACAGGGCTTAGAGCTGAATAATAATCACATCCCCATTTTAAGGGATCATTGGCTATTGTGGCATTAAGAACATAAGAACAAGCCAGCTGGATCAGACCAGAGTCCACCTAGTCCAGCTCTCTGCTACTCGCAGTGGCCCACCAGGTGCCTTTGGGAGCTCACATGCAGGATGTGAAAGCAATGGCCTGCTGCTGCTGCTGCTGCTGCTGAGCACCTGGTGTATTGTTGCATTAGATATTGTGGTACTGTGCCATTGATTCCCAACTGGATGTTCCTGTGTGGACAGGACTATCCAAGAGGTAAACTGATATCCTGCAATAATAGCACCATATTCAAAGATGCATGGGTCTAGCATTGGAGCCCACCATAATTCTCCATGTCTTATATTATCAATATGGTGCTTTAAGCTGATATTCTCAACATGGTGTTTATAAGTTAGTTAGTTTAGATTTTGCAGATTTAACTGCAAATAGTTCAACAAATAAACTCAGCCTACAGGAATCAAATGTATGACCTATTTCCAAACACTGTTTCTGGAAATGAATCACCCTTCCCTTGAAATCTCATTTTTTAATTACACAGAAGGAATCCTCTTTCTCAGTGTCTTAAAAATTATATCCTTGGGGACCAATCCTTTAAATTTCCAGTGCACCACTGCAAGTTTAAATACATGTGAAAAACCATCAGGCTGAATAGAAGAACTAGCAGGGGTATAGTTACAAGTGTGGATTGGGGTAAGGTCTTTGGAATTGCTACATGACTTAGCAGATGGGCATCGCTATGCGCAATGTGCTTCACTGAAGCAAATCAGGACTGTGTGAGCAGCTGCTCTGGGAAGCAGGTTGCAACTCTCGTTTCGAAACAGTTGTGAGAGGAAAGAACCTCATTAGTTTACTGCCTATTGAGTTGTAAGCTGCTTTTTCAAAGCCATCCTAATGTAAAGGGAGAGAAAACTAAAACAAGGAGAAACCCCGGAGATACACAAGACATGATACCATTGCCAAGCTGATCCAGTCCAAATATCTCAAAGCAATGATTTATGAGGACTGTGTGAACACTCGTTAGTTTTTTACTAGCTATTCTTACTAGCTGCTGCTGGGGGTACTTTGGAGTACCCCAAGTTTGAAGAAACATCTGTTGGGAGAAGTGTGCCCTCTATCTTCAGATTTAAGTATCCACAGGCAGAGGGAACAAATGGAAAGTAGATATATAGGCTGATTCCGCATGGGTCAAAAACAGCTGTGTGAAAACGGTGTGAAAATAGTATAAACCCTTTTACACCGTTTTAAACCCCCTTACACCATTTTCACACTGTTTTCACACTGCTGTTTTTGGCCCATGCAAAATCAGCTATAGATGTGTTTGTATTGCAGAATATTTGACTGTTCCCCACTGCGAAACCCTTCCAAGTATATAGAAAATTCGTGTATCCAGAAGGGATAAAATTAAAACCCTTCCTTGATGTGATATGTTTCTGCATGAAGGACCATGTTCATGTGGGAGAGCCTGGATTATGAAGTGTCACACTCTGGATGAACTGAGCTTGCATGGCAGAAAGCCCTCTGTAACAGCAGTTGCACATGTATTCTGTGCTTGCACTTCCTGAACCGTCTCCTATGTCCCTGGCCTGACATTGACTCACACATGTCATTGCGTGTCCTGCATGCCATGCCTTTTCCTCATACAGCAGTTGCTTTTCGTTCTGTTTTGTTTTTGCCGTCAATCGCATCTGACTTATAGCAACCCCTGGTGGGGTTTTCAGGGCAAGGGACATTCCGATGTGGTTTGGCATGGCCTGTCTTGGTGTCATGACCATGGGCTTCCTTGGAGGTCTCCCATCCAAATACTTATCAGGATCTACCCTGCTTAGTTTCTGAGATCTGGTGAGATCAAGCTAGCCTGGACTATTCAGGTCAAGACCAGTTGGTACGTAGTCCTTCAAAAATAGTTAAGTACCACTGATCAACTGTTGGAAACACATAGTGCATTCATGCTCCTCCTGGGGTTTTCCAATTTATTTATTAGATTTTCAGCCTACCCTTCCCCATCAAGATGGGTTCAGGATGTGTCACACCAATCAATTCTACAGTAATAAAATTACATTATACAATCAATCACAATTCTTTCAATTTCAGTTTCTCGGCAACCCCAAACCAGTGGTTAGTAAATTCAATCAGAGGGAGGGGGCAAATCAAAGAAAGGACCACAGGAAATTCCTCACAGGAAAATACAAGAAGGGGCACAGAAAATAAAAGAAAGAAAAAAGGGGGAAAGGAATGGGAGGGAGGCCAACTAAGATGGGCACTTTCGCTGCCCTCAGCCATAATCCTGGTGGAACATCTCCGTCTTACAGGTCCTGCAGAATTGAAGTAAAGCCCACAGGAAATGGAAGCCATGATGGAACCGGCCAACAGGAAAAAGGAAAAAGCCATTTGTAGTGAGGTGATAAGTGGCATCCAATCCTGCATGGGGAAGCGCCTTGCCTGGGGCCAGCATCTCCCATACACTGACTCAGAGAAATGCAGCATTGGGAGCTGCTGTTCCTGCTTGTGCCTCGTTCCTCAGATAATCTAACAAAGCAGTGATTGATTCAAGAGCCCAGGGATGAAATAATTCTATGATCCTTGGATTAGTTGAGGGATAATGGGCTTGCTTGCTGAGCAAAACATCTGAAGTTCTGTTTTTGTTCCCGAATTGCCAAGGGCTGCGCCTTCAATATGTTGCCAGAAGCAGACGGCTCAGCATCCGCTACGTGAAATTCAGGGCGCTGGCACCAAATCTGCATCTAGCAAGGCAGCAGGATGTTAGGCACAAGTGGAACATGAGCGAGTTTGAAGGACTGCCTCCTCTGATATTGTCCGGCCTGTCAGTTAAGATCAGTGGTTCTCAACCTTCCTAATGCCGCAACCTTTAATACAGTTCTTCACGTTGTGGTGACCCCCAACCCTAACATTTATCCATTTTACAGATGGAGAATAGTGATGCAGAGAGTCTTAGGCGACCCCTGTGAAAGGGTCGTTCGACCCCCAAAGGGGTCACGACCCACAAGTTGAGAACCACTGGTTAAGATCACTTTTCCAAGCCCAACGGTCTGTGCCCCTACCTGCACAGAGGATGGCCAACCTCCAGATGTTGGTTAGAGACCTCTTGGCCACAGAGATCAGTTCAGCTGGAGAAAATGGCTGCTTTGGAAGGTGGAATCCATGGCATTATACCCTCTCCCCAAACCCCAGGCTCCTCAGGCTCCCCAAATCTCCAGGTAGTTTCCAAACCAGAGCTAGCAACCCAACCTGGTGAGGATAGGGAAGTGGTGACCAGAGGCAGGGCTTTTTTGGTGGTGGCACCTTGCTGTTGCAGTGCTCTCTCCCAAGGTGTGCCTGATGCCCATTTTACATTTATGCACTAAGAAACACCCTTTTTATTTATTTAGGCTTTTAAACTAAGAAACTATATGTTTCTTATGGTCTGCTCTGAGCCTGAAGATTGTTTCATCAATACCATTTCACACTGCTCAGTTTGTTTAATGCTGCTTTTATGTCCTAGCATATTTTTAATGACCCGTTTTGATTTTCTTGACTAGTTTTGTATTTACTTGTTGGTATCATTTTAGTTGTAAGTGTAACCCCCATGCTCAGAATGGGTTGACCCAATAAGGGGTGGAGACTCAAAGCAGCAAGAGGCTGCAGACCTCATGTAGTTTGGAGGAGACAAGGCTACCAGACTTGGACCTTTGGTTTTGTACAAGCCCTTAACACCTTGTTAAGGTAACTGCAATATTGTTGGGAACTACTGGGAAGGTAGTTGTTTATTTTTGCTATGTTGTAAATGTTGGAGTTTATTGTTTCAGGGTTTCTTTTTGTGGTTGTAATGGGTGAGAGTTCTCCTGGAAACCTTCATCGTGTTGAATCCTTTTCATCAAGCCCTTGGAGTCTTCAGGAGCCAACCTACTTTCAAAGAAGAATTGGACTTGGCAGTATCAGTAGACTGTAAATATGACTTGAAAATGCAACCTGAACAGGACCTTGAAGTGTGATGTTAAATGTTGATGTTATATGTTAAGAAAGTAAACCATTTTGTTTTTAAATTTAGTTCTTTGCAACTCCTTCCAAGTTCTGCCCCACAGAACCCACAGATAGAGGTTACATAAGCTGCCTCAAGTGGGTTCTAGAGAGGCAGCATATATATATTTAAAATAATGGACAGGGGGCCATTGAAGAAATTCCTGGTCAAATGAGATCCAGACTAGTATTTAGTTCAGGCAACAAAGATTCTTGAGTAGGATCCACATATTGCTAAATATTGCTCTGCTGAAAACACTTCCAGATTTTTCCAAAAAAAGGAAGCATTTCAATAGGATGAGTGCAGACAAACAAGGGTTTTTGAAGATGTTTGCAAAACATTTTCAGGGGCTTGTGCGAAAAAAAGCCTGTGCTGTTTGGCCATCTCTCCTATGCTGAGATATGCAAACATTTCAGACATCTGCATTTAAAATATTCCGCCACAGATGAGAAGTAGATATGTAAGTTTTTATATTCATGCCATAAATCGCCAGCTTGTGTTTCTGTGGATAATATTTACTCCGTCAGAGTGAGACCCAAAATTCAAAGCAAGCTCATTGATAAGCAGGATTCATTTGCAGTATTCTTTTGCGCAGGCTTGGGGGTATTTTTCCTCCCAAGTAAGTATTAGCAATGTGTTCTACCTCCCCTTCTCCTTGGGTGTTGACATCTGTTGCTGAGATTGCTTAACAGTTCCATGAAGGGGGCTTCAGCCATTGGGCTTCCTGCGCCCCCTGAAGACACAGCAGCTGCTATGGCAGCAGGACCATCTGAGGGCTGGTAAATTTCTCAGCTTTGCCCCCCTCCCAGACTTCCAGCAATGCTGCAGAGGCCAAGAGAAGCAGCTGTGCAGCTGTAGGAGTTCCAACTACCTCTCTTTTAAACATATTTTAATATTAAACTGTTTTTAAAACGTTGAAAGCCGCAGCGGGTGCCCTATTTCCATGAAAGTGGTAGAGCAAGGCTGCAAATAAAACAAGCAAACAAAACATTGGATAAATAACACACACACACAAACATCCGTGCTTGTCCGACACTGGCTGCGATCTTGTGCACAGAGATGTGAAAGATGGACACCCATACAAAGTGAACCGATGCAATAGGAAATTTAATTAAGAGGAAACTGTCACTTTTAGAACTGAGCCCTTGTCACAACCCCCCCCCCCCAAGATGTGGGTTCTGTTGTTTTGTTAATAATGCTTGATATGAGTTCTGTAATATCGTCATAAGAGGAAATAAATATCGTTGTAAGAGGAAATAAATTCAGTAGTTGTACTAAAAGAGCGGCTGCGACTTACCGCAGCCGCCATTGCTGGTGGGGAAGGGACAGCCTCCTGCCGTGTCATTCATGCACGACAAGCCTCAAGGGTGCCGAGCAGTGACACTGGGTGCCCTGACGTCACTGGGGAACATCCATGGTTCATAGACATTTACATTTCCAAATCCAGAGGTGGGATCCAACCAGTTCTCACCACTTCTCTAGAAGTGGTTGCTAATTTTTTCTGAGTGCCGAGAAGGGGTTACTAAAGCAACCTCCCTGCCCAATAGGGACTGGAGGTGCGTGTGTGCGGTGGCACCACTGTTTGAATCCCACCACCATCGGAACCTGTTACTAAAATGTTTGGATCCCACCACTGTCCAAATCTCTTTTTTGTACAATAAAGCCCTTGTGAACAAGCAGGCCTTGTAGCTCCTCCTAAAGAGCGAGAGCCATGCTGGAAAAGGCCTGAGCTCTGATCAATACCAGACAGGCCACTCTAAGTGGTGAGATAGCCAACAGACTGCCAGGCTGTCTTCAGGGTAGGCAGGCTGCCTGTCATCTGGGGTAGTGGCTAAAAGCCCTGGAGTCTGATCTGGAGAACCGGATTTGATTCCCCACTCCTCCACGTGAGTGGTGCACTCTTATCTGGTGAACTGGATTTGTTTCCCCACTCCTCCACTTGAAGCCTGTTGAGTGACCTTGGAATAGTCACAGTTCTTCAGACCTCTCTCTGCCCCACCGACCTCTCAAGGTGTCTATTGTGAGGAGAGGAAGGGAAAGAAGCTTGTAAGCTGCCTTGAGTCTCCTTACAGGAGAGAAAGGCCGGGTATAAATCCAAACTCTTCTCTTCTTCTACTTTGATCAGTAAAACTCGATGCCTTCCATTAATCCAAGTTTGCATGTGTTGGGCAGTGCATGAATGTGAGACCTCGTAGGAGTTAACACAGCTTGCCACCGGCTTCCTGATGGGGTATCAGGAATAATAACTTTCTGATGGGGTATCAAGAGTAATAACATGGGCAGCCTGTGTTAACTACATCATCAATGAAATGGGTACATATTTTATTTGTTTATAATATTTTTCGTCTGCTGTTTCCTTGAAAATGAAATTATAGGTAAGGAGTAACGAAAGCTTCATGCTAAATGATTTACCATCCTTTAACAGGAAGTGCCTATCATTCCCTGACCTTTAGCATTATGCAAAATTTCTGCTTCCTTAAGGACATTCTTATTGAAAGGGGAAACATAAATATTTGAGTAAGTTACGCAATATTAAACACGACTGTCCCATCACATCTCCATTGAGTTGCAATTGGATGATGAGACAGATAAGACCAGATACAAGCTAGAAACCTGCTTGGAGTGAATTGTTCACTGTTTGACAGGAAGGCTCGCCATCCCAAATGTGTTTTCAAAAAAAGATACTTGGAAAGAAGCACCAACATTCTTACAAACAGCTGTGTAATTTGGAAGACAACTTGCAAAAATAAAATAAAAAAGCAGAGCTTGGGGAGTGAAGCTTGTCGAAGTACTAAGTGAGAGAAAGCATGCAAGATAGTAACTTCTTTTTTCAACAATCTTACTGACTTTATCTGAAGTACGTTTACTTGGATATACTTCCCACTGAGATCAATGGAACTTGCTTCCTATTATTAGACCTGCTGCCTTCATTACTTTCATTTTCTGCCAATAGGTGGCACTAGCAATTTCTGCATTAATAGTACTGTGTTCCATTCCTCAGCATGTGTATCTGCCCTCCAATGTGGTTCCTACATTAATTTTATAGTTTCCATTCAAATGGATTTCTGTATGAACACTTGTATAAAGATGAAATATCACTTAGAGATTCCTTTCGAGAGATACCTCATTGAATAGTAATATCCAAGCCAGCTTCAATCAAGTCTAACAAAATAATAATTTTTAAATGAAAGAGTGCATTTTGAATACAGAAGTAAAGCAAACAAGAAGCTGGGTGGTCTATTTCCAAAAACTAGGAAGAAGGGATAAGTGATAAATAGAAAACTTGGTTCAAAGTTGATGAGATTCTTTATTGTGTTGTAAAGGAAATTAAAGGTTTTGCTGTCTTCTGACTAGGGTAGGATCCAGACATCATTGGACAGAGCCCAATCGTGATCTCTGGAGTTTTCCTGAGAGTTTCTTCAACATAATGTGGATAGGTGAAGTACCCTAGGGGTTGCCAGTACAGAACTCCTGAAACATTAGGAGAATAAATGGGACCAATGCTGCAGGCAGGTTTCAGGGAAATTACTTAGTCATGGCACTTTCAGAAGGCCCCAAAAACTTAGAATGGTACTTCCTCCTTGCCACTGCAATCCTCACCCTTTGACTGCAGACTCAGTCCCAAATCAGGCCATGTAAGTGACAGTTGGGCTTATATTATGAAGAATCTCTAAATACAAATAAAAACACTGAAAATTGCTTTATTACCTTTTTTGGTAATGCCGTGCGGCCTATTAAACTTGCTTTGTGTTTCTGTGTTTGTGTTCAGCACCATCAAATTATTTCTGACTCATGGTGGCCCTGTGAATTAATGACCTCCAAAACGTCCTCTCATTAACAAGTTTGCCAACTGAAGGCTGTGGCTCCCGTGATTGAGTCAATCTATCTCATGTTGGGTCTTCCTGTTTTGCTGCTGCCGTCTACCTTTCCTAGCTCTGTTGTCTTCTCATTATGTGACCAAAGTATGACAGACTCCGGCCCCTTCCGCACATGCAGAATAATGCATTTTCAATCTCCTTTCAATGCGCTTTGCAGCTGGATTTTACTGTGCAAAATAGCAACATCCACTTGCAAGCAATTGTGAAAGTGGATTGAAAGTGGATTGAGCTGCATTGGGTGTGGCGAAAGCCCTGTCAAAAATAACTTGGTGGATTGAAAGTGGATCGAAAGTGTATGTGCATGAGGGGTGGCATACAATGGAGGGGAGGGGACCTGACACCTGGACCTGGCCCGCCCACCCACCCTAGCAGAGGGAGGGGGAAGGGAGGGGTGGCATGCAAAGGAAGGGAGGGAGGGGTGGCATGCAAGGGAGGGAAGGAGGGAGGGTGGCATGCAATGGCGGGGAGGGGAGGGGACCTGGCATCTGGACCTGGCCCACCCACTCTAGCAGAGGGAGGGGCAGGGAGTAAGGGGTGGCATGCAAGGGAGAGAGGAGTGAGGGGTGGCATGCAAGGGAGGAGAGTTTAGTCCTTTTAGCTTTTAGGAAAATTTCAATTTGATTGGATCTAGATCCCATTGATTTGTCTTTTTGGCAGTGAACAGTATCCATAATCTGACCCAGTCTGGACCAAATCCCTACTGTTGATGATGTTAGATGCTCCTCGACCACATGAACACATGAAGCTGCCTCATACTGAATCAAATCATCAGTCCATCAAGGTCAGTATTGTCTGCTCAGACTGGCAGAGGCTCTCCAGGATCTCAGGTTTTTCACATCACCTACTGTCTGATTCTTTTAGCTGGAGAGGCTGGGCATTGAACCTGGGACCTTCTGCATGCCAAGCAGATGCTTCACTACTGAGCCATGGCCCCTCTCTTCCTCACTCCAGTCATTGGCCACTCAGTTGAAGGGGGCAGCCAAGCAAATTGTTTAAAAGGGAAGCGATAGGGCAGGGGATCTCCAGGGACTGGCAGGTGACCCCTTGCTGGGGCATGGGTTTTGAAGCACCCTATGATGCCAGTGACTGATCGACAGGATTCTGCTCTGGATGCCATTTCAGTAGGCAGATACAAAGTTGTGTGCAGTTGACTCATGACTGTCACATGAGAAAGTTAACTGATGCTAGTTCATCAAAATCTGTCACTGTGGGGACCCCTGTTTATAGGAGAATGCTTAGTATCCTTTTGTGGCTGGTTCCTGTCCCAGTGACAGGCATTTAGGGAGGGAGGACACTCATGGTGATTCCTCATGGGCCAAAAACAGCGGTGTGAAAACATTGTGAAAACAGTATAAACCCTTTTACACCGTTTTAAACCCTTTTATACCATTTTCACACTTAAACCATTTTCACACTGCTTTCACACTGCTGTTTTTGGCCCATGCGGAATCAGCCTCAGTATCATTTCTCAAAATTCTAATTGACCCACGGGGTCAATAACTTCATGCACCACATGTGTTGTCTCAATAATGCTTTTATGAGGTTTTCTTTTTCTTTCTTTCTTTCTTTCTTTCTTTCTTTCTTTCTTTCTTTCTTTCTTTCTTTCTTTCTTTCTTTCTTTCTTTCTTTCTTTCTGGCCACCAAGTCACAACTGACTTATGGCGACCCTGTAGAGTTTTCAAAGTAAGGGACGTTATCATCGCCTGAGGTGTTACAATATAATTATCCCCTTGCCACAAGTGGGATTTGAAGATAACAGAATGAGGTCCCTGGAGTCATGGCTAAGGTGGAACAGAGACTTCCTGATTAACAACTTACACTGTGAGGCTACTGCAGTATTTTAAATGGATCTAGCTGAAAAGTCAGTGGAGTTCCTGCATATTCTAATAAGAAGAGCCACTGAAAGCAAGGCAGGGGGAAATATCCACATCTCATACTGTTTCCTGGTTTATTAAAAATGAAAAAACCCAACTGTATCAAAACACATACATAGACAAATCTATGAAGAGTCCCATTGCAGAGCTAGGCTCGCTATTTATATAGATATTTATACCCTGTGTGTCTCCCTAATGGGGACACAAGGCAGTTTTCATCACCTTCCTTCCCTCTTTCATTTTGCCTTTGCAACGACAACTCTATGAGGTAAGTGAGGCTGAGAGAGTATGATAGGCTTAACATCACTCAGCAAGCTTCCATGGCAGAATGGAGATTCGAATCTGGGTCCCCTAAGTTTGTAGTCTGACATCCTAACCACTATACTATTCTGCCTCTTGTTAGCCCAATAGGAGAAGAAGAGTTTGGATTTATACCCTGCTTTTCTGAACCGTGAGGAGTCTCAAAGCGGCTTACAAACTTTTCCCCTTTCTCTCCCCACAACAGGCACCATGTGAGGTAGTGGGACTGAGAGAGTTCTGAGAAAACTGTGGCTGGCCCAAGTCACTCTGCAGGCTTCACATGGAGGAGTAGGAATCAAACTCAGGTCTCCAGATTAGAGTCCACTGCTTTTTAACCACTGCACTGTGCTGGCAATAGCCCCATGAGTTTACAGAACACCTGGGAATGGTGACTGGATGCAAGCCTTTGCCTCTGCTTAATTAAATGTTCAGCTACAAGGTCCAACCATGCATAGGAAGTGGTTGTAGTTATGTCTCCTTCTCATAATCAGCAATGCTGCTTTCCAGACATGGAGAGGGAGAGTTCGTGGGGCACTTGATCCATTTGGTTGCCCCTGCAGATTACCAACTGGAGGAACTGGGCTGGGCCTACATGTTCAGTGAATGTGTGGGCTGTCAACTCTACTGGGCCATTGAGTCTGATGTTTTCTGCAATGTAGGATGAGCAGAAAACAAAGGTTGGTTGTGGTGGGTTTTCCAGGCTGTGTGGCCATGGTGTGGTAGATCTTGTTCCTAACGTTTCCTTTGCATCTGTGGCTGGCATCTTCAGAGGTGTATCACAGAGAGAAGTCTGTTACACACTGCGTCCAGACAGATGCAGGAAAAACATTAGGAAAAAGATCTACCAGACTACTGCCACACAGCCTGGAAAACCCACCACAACCAGTTGAATCCGGCCGTGAAAGCCTTCAACAATACAGAAAACAAAGGGTTTCTCAGGCCACCAAGTCTTCTCCATAAATCTGAATGTTGCTCCAAAGCCACCATATATTTTATAATCTCTACATAAGATTTTCTTTATGGGGAAATGTTCCATCTTTTCAAACTGGCTGTCTTTGATCTTAAATTAGCACAAGATTAATGGAACAAATCTCTCTGCAGGGTAAACCATTTTCCTAACAGGATTCCCAGTATTTCTTTATGACAACCACTGACTGGGCAGAAAAAAATAACTTGGTGGGATGAGCAGTAGCTTTTTTGGAATTGGCAATGGGAACCTTTTTCAAGTCTCACCTTTCAGCAGGAGAAATAAGGACCTATTAATTTATTGAAATGACTTTGACGGGGCTTTCGCCACATCCAATGCAGCTCAAGGGAGCAGCAGTGGTGTAGTGGCTAAGAGCAGTGGCTAAGAGCAGATGCACTCTGATCTGGAGGAACCAGGTTTGATTCCCAGCTCTGCCGCTTGAGTTGTGGAGGCTTATCTGGGGAATTCAGATTAGCCTGTGCACTCCCACACACGCCAGCTGGGTGACCTTGGGCTAATCACAGCTTCTCGAAGCTCTCTCAGCCCCACCTACCCCACAGGGTGTTTGTTGTGAGGGGGGAAGGGCAAGGAAATTGTAAGCCCCTTTGAGTCTCCTGCAGGAGAGAAAGGGGGGATATAAATCCAAACTCTTCTTCTTCTTCTTCTTCTTCTTCTTCTTCTTCTTCTTCTTCTTCTTCTTCTTCTTCTTCTTCTTCTTCTTCTTCTTCTTCTTCTTCTTCTTCTTCTTCTTCTGATGGGAATTGTAGTTCCTGAACAATCCTGAATTGTAGTTCCTGAACATCTGGAGAGCCGCAGGTTCCCTACCCCTGCTCTAGGGGAACTGTTTTTGTAAACTGGAGATGGGTTGTAATTCTGAAAATCTCCAGGCTGTAACTGGAGATTGGCACCCCTAACCCTTCTAATCCATTGAAGTCCATGGTCTTTGAACAGTGAAAGTCTGCTTGGGACTGCACTGTACACAATCTGTATGTCTGTGTGAAACAGTTTTCATCCATTTTCTTTAAGGCCAGACATTTTATTTTAACTGGAGAAGCTGTAAATTTTTACAGCAATCCACCCAAGACATTAAGAGAATAAGAAGCAAGTAAAAATGAACATTACATAAACCATTTTCCCCCCTAGAAGCCAAACGCTTTTCTACCTACCCAAGATCAGCCTCTGGTAGAACGAAGATGTACCTGAAAGGTTGAGAGTGTAGGATGTTACACAGAAGACGGCCAATATAGCTCTAGAGATACAGCAGAATGCACTGTGATGGGAAGGAGAAAAAATATACTCTTTCATGGTGCCTTCATTCTTATTGACAATTTTATGTGGCAAGTTGACAGTCTGTTTTTATGTCCCGCCCCCTAAAGCCTTTCTCCTCCAAACACCTCCTTTTAAATAAAAAGAGGACTAGCAAGCTAATAAAAACATGCCCAAGGAGGACCTGTATTCCTCTTCTGATTTTAGAACTTGTTAATAAAAGTGTAGGATTATAGAACAGACAAGGGACTTAGGAGAAGAGCAAAATAAATCAGAGGCATAATATGTGTGTGGTGGTTGGTAAAATAATCCTGATGATCACAAACAGTGATACCCACGGGATACTGAGAGGCTGTTCAAACAAGTATGTTATCCCAAGGACAGAGCAATCATAAACAAGCTTATACCTTTTCTAATCCCTCAAGAAGAAGAAGAAGAAGAAGAAGAAGAAGAAGAAGAAGAAGAAGAAGAAGAAGAAGAAGAAGAAGAAGAAGAAGAAGAAGAAGAAGAAGAAGAAGAAGAAGAAGAAGAAGAAGAAGAGTTGGATTTATATCCCCCCTTTCTCTCCTATAGGAGACTCAAAGGGGCTTACAAACTCCTTACCCTCCCCCCCCTCACAACAAACACCCTGTGAGGTGGGTGGGGCTGAGAGAGCTCCAAAAAGTTGTGACTAGCTCAAGGTCACCCAGCTGGTGTGTTTTGGAATGTACAGGCTGATCTGAATTCTCCACAGCTCAGGCGGCAGAGCAGGGAATCAAACCCGGTTCCTCCCGATTAGAGTACACCTGTTCTTAACCACTACGGCGCTGCCATCCATGGACTTAGAATGGGGTAACTATAATTAGGGTTGCACAGTGCCGAAGTTCAATTGTATGTATTTATTCTATCCTGCTTTTCTCTCCAGTTGGGACTCAAAGGTGGCTTAGAACACCATTCTCCCTCCTCCAGTCTCTCATAACAAAAACCCTGTGACATAGGCCAGGCCAAGAGATTGTGACTGGCCCAAAGTCATCCAAAAAGCTTCCATGGGAAATGGGAATTGGAACCTGGGTCACCCAATGTCACAGACTGTGACACTGTCCTCTACACCACACAGGCTCACTAGGCTAAATAGCACTTAAGCTACAATACTGACCATTTCATGTACTCTGTATTTTCAATCAAATTTAAAGGACTCAAGACCAGAACATGAATCACAGAAATCGCTTTAGTAAAGAAGGAACTAATAGGGGACATGATAGAGAGGTATAAAATTCTGTACAGGTGGAGAAAGTCGGTCAACAGAACCTTTTCTCCTTCTCCCAAAATATGAAAATACAAGAACATCCAATGAAGTTTCTGGGCAGTAGATTCAGGACAGACAAAAGAAAGTATTACTTAACACAAGTGACTGAAATGTGGAAATTGTTGCTAGGGAAGGTGGTGAAGGCCACATACTCAGATAGCTTTAAAAGGGAATTAGACAGATTCATGGAGGGTTGGGACTATATGTGGCTACTGGCGACTAAAGGGAACCTCCACATTCAGAGGCAGTCAACTCTGAATACCAGCAGCAGGAAGCATCAGGAGAAGGCCTCATCCTCTATCATCTATTGTTGAATCTCCAGAATAACTGATTGGCCACTGTGAGATAGGATGATGGACTAAATGGACCACTGGTCTGATTCAGCAGACGAAATTCCTTCAAGGAATGAATTATCTGTGAAAGCTGTGGTCTTATGAGGTCACAACTCTGCTGTTGCACTGTTAATGTGAGTAGACCACTTGAATGTATGTGTGGGGTGGGAGATGGTCCTTCAAGACCATTAGAGTATCATAAAATTTGACCTCTGGTATTCTCATCTATGACCACAGAAGATTTTAAACAAAAACTGTGATTACTTATACATGGTCTCTTTGGATACTGTTGAGAAGTGATTCTCTACAGCAGCGGTTCTCAACCTGGGGGTCGCGACCCCTTTGGGGGTCGAATGACCCTTTCACAAGGGTCGCCTAAGACTCTCTGCATCAGTGTTCTCCATCTGTAAAATGGATAAATGTTAGGATTGGGGGTCACCACAACATGAGGAACTGTATTAAAGGGTCGCGGCATTAGGAAGGTCGAGAACCACTGCTCTACAGCAATGTGGAACATTAGTACATTTCCCAGGTTTTCCCCATATTTTCTTTGATCATCCTCAAACCTGCTTCACTTCAATGTCTTGGGAAAGATCACCGCAAGAGCCAGGATTCCAACAGTGTGAGTGGAAAAACCACACAGAACCACTGCCTCTTCCCTAGTCCTTGTGGCAGGCATTATTCTCTCTGTATCCAGCTTTTTAAAACTGTTGGTTGACATAATGTCTTTTTCCTCACAATAAAAAAAACATTTTGAGGCAGGAAATAAAATGTTTCCTCCAAGAAGTTCCGCAACGTTTTTAGCACAAAATGTTTTATTTTCGACCTGAAAATGTTTTAAGTACATCCTCAATTTTAGTAAGTCTTTTGTTGAAATGTTTTCAAAACATTTTGGTTTGCTGTGTGCTTCTCTGCAGTCTCCAGATTTTTTAAGCTCCATTTTCTGAGCTCCCTCCATCATCTCACTTATTTGTTTTTGTCAGGTTTTTTCCCTAATTTGGGGGGGGGGTGTAATATCTTCGAAGCTTTGAATGTTTGACCTATGAAAAATCGCAGCATGAGGCTTTAAAGCATCAAGGCATCTGTGGGGCCAGGGCCGCTCTCTGGTCCTACACAGCTGAGTTAGTTTTAAGAAAAACTTAAAATTTGAAATAAAGCAAAAGACATCTGACATTAGAAAACAAACAAACAGTTTTACTTAGCAGAATATAGATCAGTTTACAGAATGTGAACTCTCCCGAGGAAGAGACACGCCCTTAGTGCCCTCGAGTGATAGACACAGAATTTAGAACAGAATACAGATAAGTTACAGAAGGTGACCTCTTCCGAAGGAGAGGCACGCCCCAATACAATGTTTAGAATGTTACAGGAGATTGCCCTCTCCTGGGTGGCTCTCTAAAGAGGCACGCCCAGTATAGGAAAACCTTAGTTTTTGTAGATGCAAAAACGTCACACAGTCCTCCCCTTTTGTTCTACGTATTATGATTCATATACCTTAAAAATCTAATTGGTCAGAACTGGTCACATGAAGACAGCCTATATTTCTACGTCAAGCAGCTACATGCTGTTTGATAGCATTAATTTCTCTCTGTGCATATACAAGGAAAAAGACACTTGCCATAAAAGCTAGCTTGTTCCTCCAAGAAAAACCCGTTTTGCTAGGTTTCTCCCAGAGAGAGCTATCCTTCCAGGCTATGCAGCATTCCTTAAGAGCTCCATAAAACTTTTTCTTTTCCCAACGTAGAAATGTTTCCTAACAAATTCCCCCAGTTTTAGAAATGTTCAAAACATAAGTTCCTAAGACTTTCCTCCACAATGATTCCTAACAATTATAGGATTATGAAATTAAAATACAAATACAATATTGAATCACTTATCCGTTTATGTGTTCATTTAGCTATATAGAAAAAAAAAAACACTTTTGCCCTTTAACTAATCACATTCATTTCCTACTTCCAAAAACAAGGTAATAAAATTGCATCTGTCTGCTGTCACGTAGGCCCTCAGTGCCAAGATGTCAAAGATGTTATCTTGCTTGTTCGCATAGTCACTAGCAAGCTGCTGGTAACATGCCTTTTTGACCTATTGCAAAAATGCAGGCTTTTGGTCAACTTACACAGAAGCTCCCATTTTGATTCTTTGACTTCCCATAATTCTTGATTAAACAAATTTATACACATTCTGGCCTGTCCCCACACATCAGATCCACGGAGAAGTAAAAAATAAATATGGAATTAGCACAAAATGGTGGCCAGGAATTGTTTCAAGGGTGTGAGTACAAACAAATTGGGGGGGGGGGGAATGTTTTGCAAATGTTTTCATTGACTTATGCAGAAAAGGGCATGGTGAGTTTCCCCACATTGTGTGGCAGCCATTTCCCTTCCTCTTTGAACTATTAGGGGGATTTCTAAAAAGATGCTTTAAAAATCAGTACTTGACATCTTTTTAGAAATCCTAACTCACCATGAGAACCCTCTATTAACCCATAGCAACCTTGGGGCATTGCTGAGCAGAAATGTCTGGCATAATTTTTTAAAAAGTCAATCCTGGCAGTCAGAGTGACATGGGCTCTCCACTAAAATGCTTGAATATTCTATGCTGAGGGAAGCCACAAAACGTTGACTCCTGCAACCTATGGAACGATGCAAATTCAGCACAATTGCACATATTTGCTTATTGGCAGAAGCTATCTTGTTTGTGCTAGCTAGATGCAGAAAGGAAGCTATGCTGAATCTCTCAGTGAATGCCCTCACTGGCTTTGAATCTGCGGAGACATCCTTCTGCTAATTGATTAGAAGCAATATTTTATCCTTCTGTGCATCTGTTCACTCTCATTAAATCCCTCCAATTGCTGACCACAGGTTACATTTTTAGCCTCTCTGAAAACAGACACCCATGGCCAACACCCGCGGCCACGAGCTAAAAGACTGCAAGTCATTGGAGGTGACGGAAAGCAGCAGCAGAGAGCAAAATAAGTCAATTAATGGTGTTCTGAAGCCAGCTGTGCAAGGCCAGTGAATGCAGGCAAGTTATCCAAGGACAGGGCTGACTTGACTGTACTCCTTTGTAGCAAAGAGAAGAACTGGGCTCTTTTTTTTGGGGGGGGGGGGTTGAAATTGCACAGCTAGATGAACGACATGGCTGCAATAAGAATACTGCTAACTAAGGTTACTTCTATCTGAATAATGCATCCAAAGTGGCTTTTTAAGCAAACAAAGCGGTAGAATTTTAATGGTTAATTTTACCTCTGCTTTTTTTATAATTTTTATTGTATAGAGTATTTATACATTTGTTACATTTAATATTTTTCTTCCATCTATACATTTTTTCCATTTTCTCCCCCCTCCCCCCTTCTCTCTATTAATTATTTCATGCAAGCAGTAGGAGGTTCATTCTTCTTATTCTCTTATTCCATGGCTCTTCGTTAAATCCGGCATCTTCAATCCATTTTTCAAACACTGTCCATATCTTCATGATATCTTCTATTTTTTCTTTCCATAAAATATTTTTGTCAGTCTCTCAAATATCTCTAGCTGTATTTGTTCCCATATATATTCCAACCATTTTGAAACTGTCCATTTTTTATTATCTTTCCAGCCCAACGCCAACACTGTGTGTGCTGTTTTAATCATTATTTTATACATTGGTTCCAAACTTCTATTCACTCTGATATCGTCAATTTTACCTCTGCTTTACTGCTTTTGAGATCTCTACCAATTTATACAGGGTTGTTGTTGTTGTTTTCAGAAATTCACTGGAAACCAGAGTTTAAGTGAAGTATAACCATTTTATTAAAGAACAAAAATAATAAAAGATACACAGATAGTTTGGCAAAAAAAAAACATGCACACACATACAGAGTTTCAAGGAGCCTGGGGCATAGATAGAGTTGAAAGATAGGTGGGAAGAGTAGAGGTTGTTGTAGGGAAGGTGATATTTACCTGTTCCAGAAGAAAGGTCTGAGCAGTCAGGATCCAATCCTCCTTGATCTCAGATTGCAAATGCCTTAGGAGACCAGGTGCTCAGGAGCAGCAGCAGCAGCAGCAGCAGCAGCAGAAGGCCATTGCTTTCACCTCCTGCATGTGAGCTCCCAAAGGCACCTGGTGGGCCACTGCGAGTAGCAGAGTGCTGGACTAGATGGACTCTGGTCTGATCCAGCAGGCTAGTTCTTATGTTCTTATGTTCTTAATGCGTTGTCCATCTTGACTTTCCTGGAGTCGGCCTGCTGACATGGCACCCGCCCCCTGGCCGCCCTTCACACCACCTCCTGCCCTCCCCAAGCCCTGAAGAAAGGCTGGCGGATGGGACTTGCTCAGGCTGGCGGGTGCCACAGCAGCAAACTGGTCCAGGAGTTGGCCTGCTGCTGCCCACCAATCCCTGGCCCCTCAGCCTGGGCCTTCAGCTGGAGCAGCCTAGCCTGATGTGCCTGGGCTGAGCAGCAGCTCACGGCAGGCTTCCTGGCTGCCCCTCGGCCTAGCCTCACCAGGTTGCCCCCGTGCCACACTTACCTTAGCCAGAGGAGGAGGGTGATGGCGGTCTCAGGCATCCTGGCAATGCCAGGCATGGTAGGGCCGGGCCGTGAGTCACCCCTTGGCCCGGGCCTTCAGCTGGGGGGGGGGGGTGCGGCAGGGACGCGGCAGGAGGGGGTGCGAACTGGTTACTGAATTTCTAGAATCCCACCACTGGCCATACAGCTCAGAAACCCCAATACTACTGCTCCTTTTCTGGTGTTCCCAGTGGCTAGCTTCATGTGTGCAGAAGAATGAGATCCCTGGGCCTAGTTCTGGTTTACTTGCACAAGAGATATTTTGCACAGGAGCAATTTTCACAGGAGCATCTTGCAAAACAACAAGGAGAGCAAACAAAGGCACAGGTGAAGGAGGAGTCAGCCTCCT
This sequence comes from Sphaerodactylus townsendi, assembly GCF_021028975.2. Lineage (NCBI taxonomy): Eukaryota > Metazoa > Chordata > Lepidosauria > Squamata > Sphaerodactylidae > Sphaerodactylus > Sphaerodactylus townsendi. The sequence goes on from NC_059428.1 coordinate 24,722,784, forward strand.
GACCTCCTGGAATTACAACTGATCTCCAAACGACAGAGATCAATTCCTTGGGAGAAAAAATGGGTGCTCTGGAGGATGGCTCCAGGGCATTATAACCCACCGGGGCCTCTCCCCTAGCCTTGCCCTTCTCAAGCTAAACCTACAAATCTCCAGGAATTTTCCAACAGGGATCTGGCATCCCACATAGATATGATCTGGTTCTCTAGAGGAAAGAAAGTGAAGCAGCCCCCCTCCCCCTCTCCAAGCATCCAGACTTTTCCTCCAACACAATCTTACTCCTACCTTCCATTGCCCTTGTTGAAGTGACTTGAAGCTCACCTGTGTATTGCGCAGAACATTAGAACGAAGCGAGAGGGAAGGATTGTGTGTTGTTGGGGTGCTGACTGAACTTTTTTTGTAGCAGACTCTAATGTTTTATAGCTAAAAAAAGCAACAACTCTGCCACCTCCATTAAGCCATTACTTGGCATACATGTGAATATGCAGGGCAAAATGTTTGCAAACAAGCGTTAATTCTTACCATATTAAGGGCTCCCATTTCCAGCTGGAAAAAACAAATGCCTTTTAATCAGTTCTTATTTGGTGACAGTTGGATCACACATTGCTTGAGCATGTTTTAATGTGTTGTTTTGAAATGGCCTGCTAATGTCTGTAAAGGAGTCAAGAATTAAACAGCATCATGTTACACACAAACCTGTTTTATGATTTCTCCTCCGTCATGCAAAGCTGTACCCATTTGACTTTATACCAACCAAACCTACCTCACAGGGCAACGGATAAGGACAACACGAGAAAAGGAGGACCATATATGCTGCATTAAGTTCCTCAGAAAAAGGGAGGGATATAAATATACTAGGCAGATGGCTGATAGAAAGAGGGAACATGAAGTAGTGACTGACTGAGAGAGACTAAATAAAAACAAAAAGATGGGCTACAGTCACAAGGGCCAGGTCACATATTCCTGACCTTTCAACATTTGATGACTGATAGTTGGTTGTGTGAACAAGAATGTGTGAAAAAGACTGTCTTTACAATTATATGAAAACTCTGTGGATTATCACTGGTGACTAATTCACATGTGCATTTTTGCAGTCAACAGCTGTACAGCATTTCCCTGTAAATTGTGCTGAAGGGAGTCAGTTTGGTACAATGTTTAGAAAGCAGACTCTAATCTGGAGAACTAGGTTTGAATCCCCACTCCTACACATGAAGCCTGCTGGGTGACCTTGGGCTTGTCACAGTTCCCTCAGAACTCTCTCAGTCACACCAACATCATAAGGTGTTTACCGGCATTATAAGGGAGAAGGGAAGGCACTTTGTAAGCCAGCTGGTTGTTGTGGGTTTTCCGGGCTGTGTGGCAGTGGCTGGTTGATCTTGTTCCTGACATTTCACCTGCATCTGTGGCTGGCATCTTCAGAGGTGTATCACAGAGAGGAGTGTGTTACTATGTCCAATGAGAATGGAATGTTTGGTGTGGCATATATTGTCCATGTCCCAGGGTGGGGAACCAATCAGTAAGTGTTTTGGGTGGAACTTGCTATGCAAAGGTGTGATTGTCTGCATTGTATTGCAGATGGAGTTTTCAGTCCATTTACACTGGTATTTGCATTTGCATTCCTTGCAGTAGCAACAGTGAATGCAAATCTTGGGACTGGGTGGAGTTCATTGTCCATGAACTTAGCATGTCCTGGGTCTTTGATTCTGGTGTTTTTAAGTACTGATAGCCAAGTTTTGTTAATTCTCTTCCTTCTTGTCAAAGTTGTCTTGGTGTTTGTGAATTTCAATAGCTTCCCTGTGTAGTCTGACATAGTGACGTTCTGAGTTGTCCAGAATTTCAGTGTTTTTTAATAAAATGTTGTGTCCAGTTTTGTTTAGAGCATGTTCTGCTACTGCAGATTTTTGGGGATGGTTATACCAACAGTGTATAAGTTGTGGGTTTTCTGGGTGCTCTTTTGAGGGCGTGTTTCTCAAAATGTTCCATGTAAAAGTTAGCTATCGCCGGGCTGAGGAGGCTTCCCATGGCTACCCCATCTGTCTTTGAGACTCCACTTTGAGACTCCTTACAGTGGAGAAAAAGTGAGGTATAAAAACCAATTCTTTGTCTTCTTCTCAAGTGGAATAAGGTTTTGTAAAGATATCCCATAAAACCACTTTGGGTCTCATATAGGAGGAAGACAATCAAGATATTTTGTAAATAAATGTATAAATAAAATATAAACAAAGACCATTTTCCACCATTGGAAAACATGTCAGGGAAAAAACATAGCAGAAAGGAGTTGTTAGATCTATCTTAGAAATGGGAGTATTGAACCCCAACCCTTTCTTCCAAGGCTTGCTGTCTGTGCCCCTACCTTCAGATGTGAGTCATGTGCATGGGCAAGAGAGGGCTTGAGCCCCAGGATCTCCTTGAATGGGGGTGCAGGCATTGCCCCCAACCCCACCCAGAATGCAATGCCCCAGACTTATGGCAACCCCATGAAGTTTTGAAGGCAGAAGACATTCGGATATGGTTTATCATTGCCTGCCTCTACATCACATGTGGACATCCTTGGTGTCCCCCGTCCAACCAGGGCAACCCTGCTTAGCTTCTGAGATCTGAGGAGATATGGGTTATCCTTCGTTATCCAGACAGGACATTTCCAATGGTAATGCCTCTCCTTTATGAATGCTTTCCCATTGAGATCAAGCTGCCACATTGGCTTTTAGGCACCAGGCCAAAATATTTGTTTGACTTAGACTTTTAAATAAGGATTTTATCTTTTTTTAAAAAAAAATGTTTTATAGTTTGCTTCTTGTCCCCTCCCCTTCTCCTCCTTCCACTAGGGTGGGTGGACCATGTCCAGATGCCGGGCCCCCTCTGTCTCCTCCCTTGTATGCCACCCCTCCTTTCCTCCCCTCCCTCCCCTTCCCTTGCATGCCAGGCCCCCTCCCCCTCTCTCCCTCCCTCCCCTCCCTTGCATGCCATCCCCCCTCCCCCCTCCCTCCCCCTCCCTTGCATGCCATCCCTCACTCACTCACTCCCCCTCCCCTTGCATGCCACCCCTTACTGCCACCCCTCCCTCCCCTCCCTCCCTCCCCTTCCCTTGCATGCCACCCCTCCCCCTCCCTCTCCTCCACTAGGGTGGGTGGGCCATGTCCAGATGCCGGGCCCCCTCCCCTCCCTTCCCTTGGTCACCAGAAATATAATTGGAGGCATATGTTTTGGGACACTCAATTATATCTTTAGGTTGTTTTTATGCCCTTGGTACATCTTTATTGGCTTGTTTTGTTTCTTGTAAGCTGACTCAAGTGGGTCTGTGGAGAGACAACATATATGTGCCCTAAATAAACAAATCAAGTATGTCCAGGTTGATCAAGCTAGATTTTTGTACTTGAGCCATGGAGATAAACACGTTCTAGCCACGTCTCTTCCCATCAGTATATGTCTGTGAAAGTTAATACTTGTCAGAAGGGGATTCTTCTGTAGAAGTCTGATGGGAAGACCAGATGGCACTATTAAGATCAGTGAGAATTTCACTGTGGACTTCGCAAAATGTAGGCTGTTGAGCCGAGGTGCTAAACTGTTGCATAACCTTTGCTTTTTTATATTCTCACTATTAAATAAGTGCAATTGAACCAAGTAGCACACTTTCACAATCTGCACTCGTTTGATGTAACTGCGCAGCAGAATAAAACAAATGTTTGTGGGAGACCGCTGTGCACCTTGACAATTTTTCATCACGTAGGGTGAAATGAGATAAATTAAGCAGTTACTGAGACTTAAACCCAGGAGGTTTTGACTGTCTGCAGGAGGCAAGTAAAAATGCAGAAGATTTATGAGCAAATAACTCTTATAAATACAGGTGTAATGCATTGGAGACTGGCTGTATGATGTGGTTTTTAATCATACAACCCTCTCACTTGGTTTCTTCCTGCAATGCAACAGAAGATTTTCCCTGTCTGATCATCACTCACATCAAAATCAATTCTGACAAATCCACAGTGGGTCTCCATTTTGAAGTTTATGAAAAGGAATTGGAAATCGTCACAGCTTAAAAGGTGTATCCTAATGAATGATATCAGAAGAATTTCAAAGATATTTTCAGTTGACTTTATTTCTGTACGATAGCTTTTGTAAATCAGCAGTGCCCGGGAAAATACTCTTCTATCTGGCACCAATTTGCTATTGTAAAGTATGTTACCAATTTATGGCAGCTGTTTACCAAGATTGATTTTTTTAATGACAGGCAAAGAGGTGGTAATAGGTTTCTTTTATGTTCTCCTTTTGCAAAGAGGCTTCAGCGCTGCCTAATATTTTGCGTGAACTATTCAGATCACTGGCTATAATATGGCAAAAGATTCGGTTCAAAAGTACTTAAAACTCCCATTCATGAATTTATAGGTCAGATCAAGTACACTTTCTTAAGCAAATGTCACCCATGGGAATTGATGCTCCTCTGTGAAGAAGGCAAGTTATTCAGTACAGGCTTGTGTGTGGTAGCTCGCCAGTTCAAAACATAATACAGTGCTATTCATAGGTTTTTAAAAAATATTTTAAGCATTCACGTTGTGCACACGAACATGAGTGAGACAGCAGCAAGATCTTCCTCAGCCTATAGGCATTCACTGGAATAAATGCACATATCCTTTGTCCATACAGTTGCATATACAGACATCTTTCTCTGGATGAATTGGTACCACATGGAAAGCATAGCTGAATGTTTGTAATCTGTATGACCATGTGATGGACTACAAGGAAATATGATTTTTTTCCCCCAGTGCAGCTTTGTCTAAACTTGCTGTTTACACCCAGAGTGAGGCAGAAAGGCCTAAGAGCAGGGAGGACAACTGATTGGCTGTGACATCCAGCACTCTGATTGACCTAATAGCTAGATCAGGGGTCAGCAACCGTTAACACCTAAAGAGCCATTTGGACCCCTTTTCCATGGAAAAGAAAACACTTGGAGCCACAGATACTTTTTGACATCTAAAATGAAGATAACACTGTATATATTCTCATGCAGGGAGAAGTTCCTTTCTTTGGGGCCCATTTTTACCCATCAAAGCAAAATCCTATTGTTTTTGTACATGATTCAAATGGCCAGCAATAGATCCCCTATTTCACACATTTCTCTTTTCTTGTGTTGAAAGACACTGATTATGCCCCCCCCCCAAAAAAAGAACCCTCTCAAATTCCACTTGGATGGTGGATCAAAATTGATGCCTTTAATGGGGTTGTCAACTTTCGGGGGGGCTGAACTCCCCCCCCCGTGAGAAAATGTCTGCCATGGAGGGTGGACTTGACAGCCATATTCCTCACTGAGCATGGCCCCCACCCTGGTCCCAAAAGCCACAGCTTCTGAGAATCGATCCCCAAATGTCCTGGGATTTGCCCGCCGGGAGTTGGCAACCCACGACAACCATGGCTGATCATGGCTGATCCCGGCCATCCTCCCTTCCACCATCTACAAGCTTACCCTCCACTGGCTTACTCTGAAGTAAACCTTCCAAGATCCACATGCAAGGCTTTCTCCATGCACTCCTGCACTCCTTGGCATTGCAGAAGCAAACATTCCCCACCCACCCCTGCCTCCCCATCAAATAGCCCCGACAGGTGCAACCTTGCAGGGCTGCAGGGAATAACTCCTTTAAAACCTGACATCGAATTTCTCACCTGAAGTCAGCCAGGCTGCCATCTGCTAGGAAAGCCCCTGGATCTCAGTGGGGCTGCTGGGGGGGGGGGGTGTCTGCAACCCAAGATGGTGCTTCTGGGGTCCCCCATGTGGTCCTGCCCCCCAAGAAGGACCCGGGGGAGGGGGAAATGAGGCCACCCAAAGCAGGGTCGATCCCTGACCCTCATTCAAGGGGGGGGGGCGGACTGAGGTGAGGATTATGCTGAAAATCTGCACTCCTGCAACTCCCTCCCATTTCCCACCATTCGCTGCTCACCTGTTCAAGAGGATCCACCAGCGGTGATCCACCCCCACCCTGCGCCGTCATCACTGGATCAGCCAACCAGGCAGATGGGACAGGGAAGCCGGAAGTGGCTTGGGATAGCTTTGGGCTGTGCCTCTCTAGGAATGGGGACTCTTTCCCATTAACCCTTAGGCCGACTCTCCGAAGGAGGCTGAGAGGACCCAAACCACACGGAGCCGCAGTGCAAGGACGAAAGAGCCGCATGTGGTTCCAGAGCCGCAGGTTGCAGACCCCTGAGCTAGATGATGCAGAGGGGAAGGAGGTTAACTCCCTGTCAGAACATTTTGAAGGGCTTTTGATCTTCAGTATTCCTGCTGTTAATGGTTGTCTGCTTCAACCATGCATGAAAAACTAAACATTCTTACATGTTGCCTACTATCTGCCCTTTCTAACTGGAGATGCTGAGAACTGGACCTTGGGCCTTCTCCAAGCAAAGCAGATGCTGTACCACTAAACCACAGTCCTCCCAACCTGAAGATGGGCGAGGGGTTTGCAACAAACTATGTAATTTAAAGCAGCTTAATTTAATATACAACTGAATGGTATATGGATAATTTGATTTGGACAAACGTGCAGATTCTAATAAGAAATTGCTCACCTACCTAAATTTTATAATACCAATAAACTGGCCAGCTAAGTCTCAGACCTTGCAACAGTTTAGCTGCGTTGGCATAATTATTAGTATAATCAATGTGTAATGGGCTGGAAAGTTCTTTGTAATCTTTAAATAAGGTGCCATTTATGAGTTGTCATCTTTAAAGTGCAGTGGTGGAATAGGCCTAATATAGATGAATATGCAATTAGTCAATTTAAAGTACATTTTATGCCAAGATTCATTCAGACCATTTTGCTGGGATACTGATCTTTCTAAAGTCCGGCTAGTGTGGAATTTTGAAAATCAGCTTGGACACAGTTTATTCTCCAAATTAGCCTGATTCCAAGTGTGTGTGTGTGTATGTGTGCGTTATGTGTGTGCATGCACAAGTGGTTTCGTTTTACCACACAATTAAAGGAGGTTTGTGCAAATTCAAGTTTGGCTGTTTTCTCCTCTCTGTTTTCTTCCTTTAAAGTTTCAAAAGTTGCAGTTTGGCCTCCAAACTGTTACATGAATTGATTGGGGAAGCATCGGCTACCATGTACAAACCTGTGAACTGAAGCTAGGAGCTTGCCAGATGGTTCTTTGCAGGACTATCTGTAGTCACAAAATTTGGAATTCAGAGACATTCCCTTTCATGTAATAGTGTAAAGGAAAACATTTCCAGATAGCTGGCGGAAAACTGAATTGTTTCTCTTTTATTCCCCCTCCCCACACCTTTATTTTATTTATTTATTTATTTATTTCTCAGTCTTATAGACCGCCCAACCCCCGAAGGGCTCTGAAGCTAGTTATTAAAGGGGTTTTCCCCCTTTTCATTGGGCAAGAATGCAAAGATTCATGGAGGATGCAAAATCCTATTTTCTCCTCATTCCTTTATGGCAGCTCCAAGTCTGTTCTTACCCCTGGCTCAGGCCTCCCCTTTCCTTCCTGCTAACTTGTCTCCTCCCCCCCGCAGTTCACTCTGGCTTCCATCCTCCCTATCAGCTGGCTCCACTTTGCTATCCTCACCAGGTCTGGCTTGTTTCTCGCCTTGGCCTTGAACTGGCTTGGCTTTCACTTCTTAATTCTTCCTGCTCCCATTTTCCTCCTCCCTCTACCTCAGCGATGGTGAACCTTTTCGAGACCAAGTGCCCAAATTGCAACCCAAAACCCACTTATTTATCACAAAATGCCAACACGGCCATTTAACCTGAATACTGAGGTTTTAGTTTAGAAAAAACTACTGGCTCTGAGGTGTGCGTTACTCAGGAGTAAGCTTGGTGGTAGTCGATGGCTTTGCTTTGAAACAACCGTGCAACTATTCCAATGGATAAATTACGACCCTAGGAGGGTTTACTCAGAAGCAAGCCCCATTGCCAGCAACTGAGCTTACTCCCAGGTAAAGGATTGCACTTTAGTTCTTCGCATGAAAATCAGTGGGGTTTAACAGCGCTTGACAGGGTTACCTACACTGCTTCCCCAAAGCTAGATCTTAGGTTTAATGCTAATAATTAAGTCCAGCGGCTCAGGTCAGCCTAGATGTGTGTGTGGGGGGCACTCTGTTCGCGCGTGCCCACAGAGAAGGCTCTGAATGCCACCTCTGGCACCCGTGCCATAGATTCACCACCCCTGCTCTACCTCCTACACCTGTGCATATGCGGATGTCATTATTAGCAGTTAGGGAATTACCTTAAAATTTGTTTTTTTTAAAAAATAGATGAGGGGAAAGGCTTAGGATTTGCACAGTTTTCACTTATTATTATTATTATTATTATTATTATTATTATTATTATTATTATTATTATTATTATTATTATTATTTAGGTTTATAGACCGCCCTCCCCCGAAGGGCTCAGGGTGGTGAATAGCTCTGAATAGTCCAATTCTGAGGGTATTCTTATCCACACAGGTACTAAATAAAATAAAAAAAATTCTGCAGCTGCTGAAACCTAAAACTAAAAAGATAATTATTCTGATAAGTTATAGGACAGATAGTAAATATAATTATGGTTGATTCAATAGCAGATCAAATGGAAGTGTTCCACTCCTTTCTATACTTGTGCTCCATTTTTTTCAAAATACTCCCTACCCTGCATTTATGTAAACACACACACACACACAGGAATAGGATGGCTAGTTTACACCCATGAGGTTTATTCTATTTATTATTACGTATACTATTCATGCCTCCCAGGTACTTCCTAGAACTGCTTAATGCTCCTCCTTGCCTACTTTGGAAGAAAAAAATCTATTTGCCTAAAAAGTTGGAGATTTTTTCTGTCTGCCCAAAATTTGGTAGATTTGGCAGGGAGAACATACTGGATGCAGGATGCAATTGCTGAGTTTCACCTTAGTTCAGTGCGGGTGTGGAAAGGATATACTTCCCACCCAAATCAGTGGAAACAAAAAAGTTATAAAAACAATATATATTAAAGAAAACTTAAAATAAAACAAAATGCAAATTTATTAATTTTATTATAATTTATTAATTTTATTATATGCATATCCGTGGCCATAGCAAAGTACTTATGAACAGACATTTTGTTGTTGTTTCACACAATGTTAGTTCCAGCCTGACATGTAGGTCATCATCAAATGATGAATATATGTGTAAGAAACAGTCTTGGATGTTTAAGGAAGATTAAACTAGACCTAGCATAGCTGCTGTTTAAAATATGCAGAGAAGAAGAATCAGACATTCATGAAGTCACATATTTGAATTGACAAAAAGTGATTGTGCTTTATAATGGTTACGTTGCCAATCAATGATTCACAGGGAAAGAAATTCAAGGTGGTTTAATTTCCATTTCTTTGCTGGTTCATTCACAGGTCACAGCATGGCTCTAGGGAACTTTGTAGTCTACTCTGCTCTGCATGAATGAAAGCTATAAGAATATAAAAACTCTCCAGCTGGAAAAAAAATCAATCTCGTCTAGGATTCTTTTTCTAGCACTTGTCTAATCCTTCTTGAGAACCATCTCAGCCAATGGCCATCATCACATTTATTTATTTATTTTATATGCTTTACTTACTCAATTTGTAGCTGAGGCTGCCACCTCCATGTTGGGAAATCCCTAAATATTTGGGATGAGGATGGAGCCCGAGGACAGCAGAGTTTGGGATACAAGGCCATAAAGTTAACTTTCCAGAGCAGCCATTTTCTGATCTCCATTACCTGGAGATTAGTTACAATAGCAGGAGATCTTCAGCCATTACTTGTAGCCCACCTTTCTCGCAGAAGAGCTAGATCGAAGTCCAGTACCACCTTAAAGGTCAGTGAGATCTCCAGAGTATAAGCATTCAAGACTCCAAACTTCAGTTTCAGCAGAGCTTTATGTCTTGAAAACCTATTACATGGAAATATTGTTGGTCTTGAAAATGCTATAGGCAGTGGTGGGATTCAAACAATTTAACAACTGGTTGTTGACAAGCAGCATTTTAACAACCGGTTCTGCAGAAGTGGTGTGAACCAGCTGATCCCACCACTGGCTTACAGCTCTCAATTCTAGCTCTTCTACGCAGACCAACAAGGCTATCCACCTGAAACTTTCTTGCAGACAACTGATGTCTCCAGTTGTAGTCATCTCATAACATTAGTAAGATATGTCAATGATAGTGCTGTGGCGTAGGAGGTTAAGAGCTCGTGTATCTAATCTGGAGGAACCGGGTTTGATTCCCAGCTCTGCCGCCTGAGCTGTGGAGGCTTATCTGGGGAATTCAGATTAGCCTGTACACTCCCACACATGCCAGCTGGGTGACCTAGGCTAGTCACAGCTTCTCAGAGCTCTCTCGGCCCCACCTACCTCAGGGTGTTTGTTGTGAGGTGTTCAGAGCTCTCTCGGCCCCACCTACCTCAGGGTGTTTGTTGTGAGGGGGGAAGGGCAAGGAGATTGTAAGCCCCTTTGAGTCTCCTGCAGGAGAGAAAGGAGGGATATAAATCCAAACTCTTCTTCTTCTTGTAAAGATCTGAATACAAGCACAACTGCAAAGGATGTGATGCAGCTGGTGAAAGATTTCTTTGCCAAACATGATCTAGATATCAAAGTCATTGGTTCTGTGTGCACTGATGGGGCACCTGCAATGCTTGGAAATAAATCTGGCACTGATGAAAAAGGAGATTCCAGACTTGCAAGTTACCCATGTTTCCTGCATCGGCAGGCTTTGGCATCAAAAACATTGCCTCTGAATTTAAAGAAAGTCCTTGATACCTTTCTGAATATCATCAACTGGATCAGGGGACATGCTTCGAACCATTCTATCTTCAAATCGTTTTGTAAGGATCTGGAAAGTGAGTATTCAGTTTTGCTTTTCCACACAGAAGCCCATTGGTTGTCATGAGGATCCTCTTCTTTGACCTGCAGGAATAAATCAAAGTTTTTCTGGAGGAGCATGAATGTGATTGGTTGGGGCACTGGAATCACAGGAATTCACCCAAATGCTGGCTTACTTAGGTGACATTTTCACTCATATGAATGACCTGAATGTTTCTCATCAAGGATATGGAATGAACATATTGAAGGCCTGTAAAAAGTTGAATGCCTTCAAAATAAAAAGTTATCCCTTTGGTGTTGAAGGATGGAAGAGGCAGTCTCTCAAATTTTCCTTTGCTAGAAGTGATGGCTGTTGGATCCATAACTTCTACTGTGCATGAAGAAATCATGGCTCATTTTGGAAATGCTGTCAGAATTATTTGATGGATACTTTCAGAAGAATGGATCATGAATCCATGTTTCTACAATTTGGAGAAAATGTCAGATGATGAAAAGCTGAAGGAAGATCTTATTGATTTGCAGACAAATTGTGCTCTTGAAATGCAATTGGAAAGCAAGACTTTGAAGCAGTTTTGGTGTGCAGGACAAGGTATGTTCCCAAAACTTGGTAAGAAAGCATTCAGCATCCTCATTCTATTTACAGCAACATACTTGTGTGACTCTGGATGCAGGTCTCTTTTGTCAATCAAGACAGAAACGAGGAATTGCCTGAATCCACAGGCAGACCTGTGAATTTCAGTCAGCAAGAACGTTCCATGTTTTGACAAAATCATGAATGAGAAGCAGGAGCAATGAAGTAATTGAATTTTATGTTCACAATTAGGATTTGTGAAGGGAAAGAACATTCAACACATTTGGCTTAGAATTGTCCAGTCAGTGAAAACCGGTACACACTGTTTCTGCCACTTCATATAAAATGGCTCTCACAACATTCTGGCAACCATTTATCAATTCAGAAGGTAGCCTTAGAGACTCACAAAATCTGATGAAGAAAGTTTTTGGCTGTTCAAAAGCTCATACCCAAAAAAACTTGTGGACCATTTATATTGTTCCTTGTTATGCAACTATTTAGTATTCTGCAGCAAAAACAGACAAGGCCTAAGTGATACGAAGGACAAGACAGATAAAAAAGATCTTCTTGTTTAGATGAAATTTAGGCATTAACTTGACAACCAAGCCTTGCCCATTTTCAACTATTAGACAACAATTCAATTTGGACCATGTACCTCTATATCAAGTGCTTCCCCAATATTGAATATCTGCACCTCTTGATTGAGCAAATGCAAACTGGTTTTGACAGCAAAGGAGACACTGATTTAGCAACACTGGCAGAACACATAACTCTTAAGCTGTTTAGGAAATACACGGCCACAGTGTGTGATCCGAGTTTTCAAGGGCAGATTTAAACTCTCCTTTCACAAGATGCAGATGTCAATCCATTAGAAGATATTGCTGTATACTGCCAACATCTTCCACTGAAGACTAAGAGTACCTAATGAGAGGGCTGGTTTCTTAAAATGAGCTATCAGAATAAAGGATAGTGAACCCCCAGTTTAGGTTTCAATTACATTGCACTTTTTCTAAGTCAGTAGCGGAGTGCCAAGGGGGCAGGGGGTGCGTCATGCACCGGGTGCACGCCTGGAGGTGGAAAATTGCCCCGTCCCCTCCCCTTTTCCCCATGCCCCCCCTGCAGCCCCACCCACAGAGCCCCCCAAGGCACACACACACCTCGCCCCCCTTCCCACACTTATCTGCATTCCTTTTCTTTTTTTAGTACTTTTTGGGGCTGAAAAAAGTGGCCTATTTACAGTTCAGGCTAAAAACTGCCTGAGGAACTTCAGTTCCCAGGAGACCTTGGGGCTCACAAGGTCTCCTGGGAAGTATAGTTCGTCAGGCAGTTTTTTCCCTGAACTGTGAAGAGGCTGCTTTTTTCAGCCTTAAAAAGAACTAGAAATAGAAAAGGAATGTAGGTAAGTGTGCGAAGGGGGGTGGGCGTGTATGCCGCAGGGCGGGTGCCGTGGGGGAACGGGGGGTGTTGCAGGGGGGCCATGGCGGGTGGAAAAAACACACTGTGCACCAGGCTCAGTTTAGCCCAGCTATGCCTCTATTCTAAGCCCATCTGTAAAGTAGACAAAATTACAAAGATACAGAGTCAGGACAGAGAATCCAAACGTAAATTCTAATAAGGTATCTAATACAACATGGTAAGCTAACTTCCTTGATATCTGCTGCAAACTGTGTGCAATCTTGTGCCAGTTCACTAACTATGCCATAAGGAGCTCAAAGAACACCTTCCCTAAATGCCCACACAATACACAAAGTACATACACAATACACATTAGTATATTAACATACAAAAACAGTAATATGCTTTAGGACAAAAGGTACATTCAAAGCAAACCCCTTCAAAGCAAACTGCATTCTCGCTGTGATTCTCAAGCTGCGCCATTGTCCTCCAAGGAAGGCAAGATATGGTTCCACTCTACCTCAATTTAAAGAAACAGACATGAAATTAACATTTGTGCTGCTCATATGAACGCTGACAAATCTAGAGCCTGATTAAGTCCAGAAGGAGAGGTTGTGTTCAGCAAAAATGTATATCTTGACTCAATTTGTCTCAGTCTCTGTTGTATGTATGGACCTCCAGTGCAGTACACTTGAAGAAGTCAGGCACGTGTTTCTTTTCCATGAAGTGGCCCACTAATGGTCCTTCTTTGATAGAATTCTTGATCCTAACATTCTTATGCAACACTTACACATAAATTCTGTCTTCTCTAGCCTCTGCCTCTAATTCTCTGGATTTCCCAAGCCAGACCTGGCAATCTTCCCCTTTCAGCCTGCCAGGCAGCCCCATGAAATAGGTGGGTGTTTGTTGGAGGAAGGGGAGGGAAGGGAAAGGAGATTGTAAGACCCTTTGAGTCTCCTCACAGGAGAGAAAGGGGGGATATAAATCCAAACTCTTCTTGTTGTTTTTCTTTCCCAGAGAACTTTGGAGGGAAATTGAAATATACTTACCTTCTTATTGCATTTACTTATTTTTCAGCTTTTCCACCATAAACATATCAGTTATAACTTAGCGAACACATAACATCTCATCTAGTCGTTTTAAGTGATTAGAACGCTGAGTGGGAAGAATTCTTTAGTAATGTTGCATTTTGGAGAAAATATAGTAATGTTGCATTTTGGAGAAAATGTAGAATGGATATGGCTGAATGTTAATCAGTTTTTTCCCCAACAGAGAGAGGTCAGAAAATGGATAAAGAGAACCCATTATTTTTTCAGTGCAGGCAGGTGAGAAATATAATCAATAATCTCTTAAGAAAATATGATAATCTGAGACCAGAAAATACTGTGCGAGCTGATTCTGAGAAATGGTTTAATTAAAAAGAGCAGCGGCAAATATCTGTTCATTGATAATAAATCTGGAGAACACAGACCTGAGCTATATAAAGAAGTGAGATTAACTCTGAAACCCGTATCAATAGAAATTCTTTAAAAGCTCTGTGCAGTGATATTGAAGATGGGCCAACTTATGTCTATAGAGATTTGTCTGTGGTTTTTTTGGCTGGGAGGTTCTGTACCAAACTTCTCCTGCCGATTTCTTACATATATTCTGAACTTGAAGGTTTCGTTTTAAAACCTTCCTTGTATCAAAACTGAATATATTGAATAAAATTCTCAGTTATGATATTCCTTTCAGTCTTACATGCATTTAATTATGCTATTTAAAGGAATAAAGTGACCTTGAATTAATGGCATGTTTATTAACTGGCGCTAAGATCCCTAAGGAAGACTGCAGCCAAGCAATCAGGAGGAGATTGAGGCTTGGAAGGTCAGCTACGAAGGAGCTAGAAAAGATTCTTAAGTGTAAGGATGCGCCGCTGGTGACCAAGATCAATTTAATTCATGCCATTGAGTTCCCCATTAATATATATGGGTGCAAACATTGGACAATTAAGAAAGCTGACAGGAAGAAAAGTTATTCCTTTGACATTTGGTGTTGGAGGAGAGTTTTACAGATACCATATCATCAACTGCCCCAAAAGACAAGTTAGTGGGTTCTAGATCAGATCAAGCATGAGTTTTCCTTAGAAGTTAAACTGAAGCTATCATCATACCTTGGCCATATTATGAGAAGACAAGAATCACTGGGAAAGAGAGTAATGCTCAGAAAAGTTGGAGGCAGCAGGAAAAGAGGAAGACCCAACATGAGATGGATTGACTCTATAAAGGAAGCCAGGGCCTTTAGTTTGCAAGACCTGAGCAAGACTGTTAAGGATAAGCTGTTTTGCATGTCATTAAGTCATAAGGTCACCATAAGTTGGAAGCAACTTGCTGCACTTCACACACACACACACACACACACACACACATACACACACACACTCTATTGCTGCTAATGGAAAGAAACTGGACCCTCCATTAATTTCAGAGTAGCTAAACCATTTATGAAAACTAGGTTTATTAGCAAAATTGACCTACCGTACATTTCTTACAAATCAAAGAAAACCATGTGTTGTGTGGCTTCCAGGCAGTATGACCGTGTTCTAGTAGCATTTTCTCCTGACGTTTCACCTGCATCTGCAGCTGGCATCTTCAGAGGATCATGAAAGCCTTCAGAGGCCATGAAAGCCTTCGACAATATGTAAAACCATGCGTCTCTAAAGATGTTTGTGGAAAGTTGGGTGTTTATTTATTTACTTACTGTATACTTATTACCTGCCCATCACCAAAGTCCCTGAACAGGGTATAGCTATACAACACATAAAACAATATTTAAAATGGCATAAATATACTTTAAAATCATCCCCACCTCTAAACCTAACTCTTCCCAAAATACATAATCATCCCATAATGCTCCCCAATACTCTTTAAAAATTGGACTGGGGCTGCATCAGTAGAGTGCTGGTATAGTATTGATGGTTGTTTTTTTTTTTAGAATAAGAACATACGTGACAGAATGAACCCTTAAGGATTCTTAAAGGCTTTGCAAATAACGTTTTTTATTCAGAAGAAGAAGAAGAAGAAGAAGAAGAAGAAGAAGAAGAAGAAGAAGAAGAAGAAGAAGAAGAAGAGTTTGGATTTATATCCCCCCTTTCTCTCTTGCAGGAGACTCAAAGGGGCTTACAATCTCCTTGCGCTTCCCCCCTCACAACAAAACAAATCAAGCACTTGAAACAACTGAATAAAGCAAGTATATGAAGGTCAGTAGTGAAGTACATTTCTTTTGCCAGAATAGTAGCTTTTATAGAAATCATTTTAACTTATTTTAACTTACTCAAGATGAATATATGTGAGAAATTAAATTGGATTTTTTTTCCTTAGGAAGCATGAAAGGTAACCATCTTAGTCACCTATGATTTTCAAGCTTCAGTGATTTCTGCTCATGGGTACTTCAAGGAAAACAATAATCACAGGAAATAATCTTCATTGATTTCTTCCTGCCCATTTATTCCTCTAACTACTCCTGTTGCATTATATTTGATTATTCATCTTCATCGAAACAGTCTCTGGCATTATTGGTTCATCATAAAAATCAACAATGTCTCTGTGGTTTGGTACACACAGAGAATCAAAGTGAACTCCGGGCAGAAAAACAATAGACTCCATTCTGACATTATTTTAGCCAGCATTACCTTGAGAATTTTCTGGGTGATTAGGGAGCTTTCCTTTGATAATCTGGATGATTAGATAAATTTCCTTTCCAAATGTATAAACACTCACACACATGCTTTTATGCTTCTGGGCATTTACAGTCTTCTGTGCTTCTAGGTTTTATTGGCTGGCTACTGGCTAGTAATGGTTGCTAATTTTAGTCATCTTAATTTTTACAGATTTATCTTTTATGCTGTGAGCTGCCTCAAGCAGTTTTTTGAAAAGGCAGCATATAAATATTTTAAACAAGTAAATATGTATCTTTTATTTGTTTCAGATATTCCTATGCTTCTTCTTCAGAGTCCTGCCTGAGGTAGATTACAATTAAAACAATGTAATGATATAAGAACAAGGCATTAAAAATAAGCTATTAGACACAAACACAAAAATTATCCATAAGACAGAAACCTTTTTTTTTTTTTTACAAAAGCTGGTAAGATAAACCTCCTAATTCAAACTGGATAAAAAGGTGTGTTTTGACCTGGCATCTAAAAGAAAGAAAAGTAGGTGCCAGGCAAGATGCAAGGGGATGAGCAATCCACAAACAAGGTACCACCACAAAAAAATGCCCTGCCTTCAGTCACCATCTACCTCATCACTTGTAGAGGGCACAGAGAACAAGTTATGAGAGGCAAATCTTTATTGGTAGGATGGATAGTATGAGAGAAGATGGTCCATCAGGCCACAAAAAAATGTATTTGTGTGTATTAGATTATGCCAGTCATATTTACTCAAAAGGAAGATACCCTGTTTCCCCAAATATAAGACATCCTCTGAAAATAACCCCTAGTTGAGGTTTTGCTGAAGTGCGAAATATAAGGCATCCCCGAAAGTAAGACGTAGCAAAGTTTTTGTTTGGCAGCATGCCTGACGAACAGAACACAGAAAAATAAGACATCCCCTGAAAATAAGACATAGCACATCTTTGGGAGCAAAAATTAAGATAAGACACTGTCTTATTTTGGGGGAAACGCGGTATCCCTGAATGTAAGACACACACCCCTCCAAAAACACCATTACACACAAAACATTTTAGTATAGGACATAACTAATTTTCATGTGAATTTCAGATGACCTTTTTTGATAACATACGTGGAAAAAAACTAGTCCTTTGTTTTGAGTAAATATTGTACTAAACAAATAGGAAGAAAGTAAGCCGAATTTATTGTGTGCAAGACTACTCTCAGAAATAAAAGCCAAAGCCAATCCCTTTTTCCCAAAGTTAGAGTAGCAGATTGGAGCAAACAAATGCACATTTTCCCCATGAGGTGTTTAAATATTTCAAAAGACTGCCAAAGGGAATGGGAAGCTTTAAAAACCCACCTTAGCCTCAACATGGTAAGCCTCATTAATCCAGAATAACTGGAAGCATTTGATACCCCGTGAGAACAGCCAACGGACATTGGATATAGCTCAGAAAGCTGGAGCCAGTACATTAAAGGCAGTGTTCTCAAACACTTTGACCTTGGAAGTCTCATTCTACTCAGTGGTGGGATTCAGCAAGTTCACACCACTTTGGCAGAACCGGTTGTTAAAATGCTCCTTGTAAACAATTAAGAAGAAGAAGAAGAGTTTGGATTTATATCCCCCCTTTCTCTCCTGCAGGAGACTCAAAGGGGCTTACAATCTCCTTGCCCTTCCCCCCTCACAACAAACACCCTGTGAGGTAGGTGGGGCTGAGAGAGCGCCCAGAAGCTTTGACTAGCCCAAGGTCACCCAGTTGGCATGTGTGGGAGTGTACAGGCTAATCTGAATTCCACAGATAAGCCTCCACAGCTCAGGCGGCAGAGCTGGGAATCAAACCTGGTTCCTTCAGATTAGATACTTCCCCCCAGATTAGATTCTTCCCCCCAGGCTGGCATTCATTGAAAATGCTGGGGGGAAGAATAATAAAAGGAAACACTTCTTCACGCAACATGTGATTGGTGTTTGGAATATGCTGCCATATGAGGTGGTGATGGCCACTCACCTGGATAGCTTTAAAAGGGGCTTGGACAGATTTGTGGAGGAGAAGTCGATTTATGGCTACCAATCTTGATCCTCTTTGATCTGAGATTGCAAATGCCTTAACAGACCAGGTGATCGGGAGCAACAGCCACAGAAGGCCATTGCTTTCACCTCCTGCATGTGAGCTCCCAAAGGCACCTGGTGGGCCACTGTGAGTAGCAGAGAGCTGGACTAGATGGAGTCTGGTCTGATCCAGCTGGCTTGTTCTTATGTTGTTATGTTCTTAGATACACAAGCTCTTAACTTCCTACGCCACTGTTGTTAAATTATTTGAATCCCATCATCGGAACCGGTTGTTAAATTATTTGAATACCACCACTGATTCTACTCCACTTTCTGCTCCTTGTTTCAGTATTTTTAGGGTTACCAACCTCCAGGTAGTTGCTGGAGATATTCTGCTATTACTACTAATCTCCAGGAGACAGAGCAGTCACCTGGAGGATATGGTCACTTTGGAAGGTGGACTCTTTGGCATTATTCCCTGTTGAAGTCCCTCCCCAAATGTTTCTTCCCCAGGTTCCACCTTCAATATCTTCAGATAGTTCCCAACTTGGAACTGGCAACCCTACATATTATCTGCAGGATTATCTGTCCTGCAGAGAACCTTGTCAATTGCTCAGGCTCAGAACTGTGAATTGCAGTACTAATCCAGGGTACTTCAAGCTTCCTTCCAAAACCATAGGTAGTCCTTTGCCAAAAAGATAGTGTCCACTACAGAGGATAAAATTCATTAATTTAGACATGGAAATCCATCAGGTGTATAATTTCAACAGGGCAATAGCCAATCAGGGCAATAGCGAAGCATAGATCTGATTTATACTGCAATCCTAGAGAGGAATGTTCGAGCCGCCCACAGGTCACTACATCAGTGCATCACCAACACAATGTTAGAGTAATTTAGAGATACTCCAACACAGTGCCCTGGGCCCTCTATGGCCATCAACAAGAGCAATGCCAGCATAACTCCCTATGCTGGTGGTGGATGGAGCAGGCCTAGGGGTATGACAGGAGTTAATTTCCCAAACCATTCCACCTTGAGAGCACCACCCCCATCCCCACCCCAGAACTGCCCAAAAGTTATGCCAGCAGAAATCACTCAGTAGGAATTAATGGAGGTCTGAAAGCAATCTCTCCTCAAACCACCAAATCCCCAAGACCCAGAGGGTGCAGATGAGGGCCATGCCTAACACCTACTCATCCATAGCCAAACATCCTTCCCCAGTGAATGGCAGCCCCAGGCTGGCAATAAGCTCCAGTCTTTGCACAGCCAGGCCAGATGCCAAGTCATGCAGCCCAGGGCTACATTAGAAGAGTTTTTGGATTTATATCCCCCCTTTCTCTCCTGCAGGAGACTCAAAGGGGCTTACAATCTCCTTGCCCTTCCGCCCTCACAACAAACACCCTGTGAGGTGGGTGGGGCTGAGAGAGCTCCGAGAAGCTGTGACTAGCCCAAGGTCACCCAGCTGCCATGTGTGGGAGTGTACAGGCTAATCTGAATTCCCCAGATAAGCCTCCACAGCTCAGGTGGCAGAGCTGGGAATCAAACCCGGTTCCTCCAGATTAGATACACGAGCTCTTAACCTCCTATGCCACTGCTGCTCCTTAGGCAGCTCAGTGGCTGTGGAATGTCACACATCTTTCAACATGGTGATGGTTCACTCACGCTTGGGTGAGGTGCTGTGGCTCAGTGGTAGAGCACAATTCTCTGAAATGGGAGATTGAAGACCGATTTCTGGGGACTTGATTTCCCACGGAGCGTGCCCCTTCATAATTGTGAAGCTGCACCCTGGCTACCAGCTCAGCAGTTAAGCACTGACATTAAAGCAAGGAGCAGCTCCCATCACAACCACAGGCAGGGCAGCTGTGGCAAACGGCCTCAGGCCAGATGGCTCCACAGCACTAAGTACAGACCACTTCTATGAAGGCTTATGCAGATGTGAATCCTGTGGTTCCTAATGGTGCCCACCCTTTGGACTGCAGCACTAGAAGACAATCTGGCACTGAAGCCTGCTGTAACAGGCCCTAGGAGCACCCTCTCTGGACCATCCCTAGTGTACTCACCCATGTACCCACCCAGATCTCAGTTCTGCTGCCTACCAGAGACTCACCCACCACCAAGGATCGCAAACTCACAGAAGCCGAGATCCAGACATTCAGCCCCTCAAGTCTCAGTTTCTCTGAAACTGCACTTTTTACTGAGGGACCTGATCTCTGTAGTCTGAATACCAGCTGTATTTCTGCAAGAACTCTAGGATCCCCTTGGGGGTGGAGCAACCCTAAGCCTACCTTTGTGAGTTAGAGTCCTCTTGAGTTAGAGTTCCATCCCTATATGGCCTATCCCTTGGAGAGCTAGTGTGGTATAGTGATTTAAGAGCAGGTGGACTTTAATCTGAAGATTCTCCATTCCTCCACATGTCTTTGGTGAACCAGATTTGTTTCCTACTGGGTGACCTTGGCTAGTCATAGTTCTTTGGAACTCTCTTAGTCCCACCTATCTCACAAGATGTCTGTTGTGGGGAGAGGAAGGGAAAGGGATTTGTAAGCCCCACTGAGTCTCCTTACAGGAGAGAAGTTGGGGAGTAAATCCAAACTCTTGTTCTTCTTATATCCAGTGATGGGCAGACTCAGCTGCTGTTAGAGAAAGAGTGCACAGAAAGCCACTTTGCTTCTGCTTGCCTTCCCTACTGGTCAGATATGTTCCTAGGTAGAAAGAAACAAAGAGAGAAAAAGAGTATTTTCTCATTCTGCTCTGAGACTGTTTTGAATCTTAGGTGATCCCAGAGGTTACATGTTCACAACTGGGCAGGAGACATAAGCTACAGTACTAAGGATATTTTCTTGAGAGTAACCCCAACTGAACAGCATGAGACATACTTTTGAGTAAACCTGGTCAGGATTGGTCTTATAGCCTAGTGGTAGAACACATCCTTTGCTCAGAAGGTTCCAGAGACTCATTGCCAATCAAAATGGAGTGGACAATGTGGTGGGTCCAGCTATCCTCCAAGTACCCTTACCCGAGCATAAGAAAATGTCCTCCAACTTCACTGACTCTTCCTGCAACAGAAGACCTGCTTAAGTTGCATGAAGGCTGGTTAGACAAGGAAGGCTTCAAACTTCAGCCAAAAAGACAAGTGGGGTATAAATATTTTAATAGAGAAACATTGTTCTGTGGAGTGGTAGGTTGGGGCAGGATCTATCCCAGTATAAGACTAAGGTCGATTCTGCACTTGCGTTATCAACCTAAGTTTGAGCTGTGTTCTACCTAAGTGCTCCGCACAACCACTGGGATCGACCTGGTTTTGTACCAGCTTTGCCCCGTGTAACGGTCAAATTTCCAACTCCAGTTGGGAACTACTACTTTTTCAGGGAACCACGCTGGAACTCAGCTCGATTCCAGTAAAGTGTGGAATCTCTGGTGCCAGGAGTCCCCCATTCAGCCAATCACAGCTGAGTGTTTCGGGCATGCGTACAGCTGGCCAATCAAAAAACGCCACCTTCGTCCCTCCATTCCTGTGGCAGTTTTTTTTAATAACATGCGTGGGGATAGACGGAACATGGCCGTAGAACAGTAGCCAATCGGAACGGAGTGACGAAGAGGCACAGGATGATCCCGCCCTCCGAGCTGGGATCAAGCTGGTTGCAGTGGGGAACAACTATGGCTTCGACCTAGGTCAGTACCCTTCTCAGGGAACTGGGTCGAACCTATTTTACTCGTGTGCGGAATTGCCCTTAATGGACCTTTTCCCCCACTGTAACTCAGCTTTCCTAACTATTGATTGTCCTGATGACAATCAGATTTCCAGTAGTGATACCCATCGCAGTGCAAGTAGATAGCATTATCAAATTAATCTGCTTTGCTGTCAGCCTCATTAGAACGCTGCTTATTGTGAATCATTAGCCACTGTTACAAAAGCCGAACAATAACAAATGAAGAGATAGGAATGCAGGAGGCTTCCCGCGGAATACTATTAATTTCTCTAACACGAGTAAGTTATTCCGGTGCACAAGCTCCCCATCGCAGGCTATCGCTGTTCATAATTTACCGTGCTGAAAAGGGAGATGGAATCCGATCTGTTTGAACGTATTAAATATGTGTCAAAAAAATGAGAGAGAATTTTTTTTTCCGAAAAGGGACCCGCTATCTGTAGTTCATTCCTGTAAAACAAACTGGAGCTAAATGGGCAGATGTGCGTGCGTGTGTGCGTGTGTACACAAAAGGAGGCTTGTGTGTGTTTCTTGCAGAGGAAGCTTCAAAGAACTCAAAAGAAATAATCACCACTTTGTTCTCTCACTCTTCTCCCTTGGTCGACATGACAGACACCCACGCTTCTAAGAAGCTTCTCTCGCAAACGTAAAGACCGGGAGAATAGGCTGGCTTTTTGAACCCCCCACTTTTTTTAACCTTTCCAAACCAGAATGGAATCATTTTCATCTGCTGTTAGGAGGGGAATGAAAGAGGCATAACGACTGTCAGAACCTCACAAGAACTCATTTTTTTTTCCTCAGCTACAGCAAGCCGCAGCTCAGGGTTGGGAATTCCAAAGATTCATTCCCATGTGATCAGGGCAGAGGCAAAGGGATCTTCAACCCCCTCTTCTGTAGTGTGAACAGTTTCCCCAGAGGCTTTGTCAAACCTCTACAGAAAGCAGCTCATTGACATAATGTAGAGAAATCCAAGAGACTGGAGCTTAACATGGAAAGCTCAGCTGGCCAGACAAAAGCTCCAAACAACTACAAATTTGAGGCCTGACAGTAAGGTTTTACAATTGGATACAGCAATCCAGGTTTCTTGCACAAGATGGAACATGGAAGTATGGAATAACAGTCAACAGGAACTGTTTACATCCACTTTCCTTTGGTTATAAGTGGAACAGGACACGCACACACACACACACACACATACACACACCCTCCCTCCTTCCTTTCCTCTCTCTCTCTCTCTCTCTCTCTCTCTCTCTCTCTCTCTCTCTCTATCTATCTATCTATCTGTCTATCTATCTATCTATCTAAGTCTCCTTTTTTGGAGGTTTTTAAACTGAGGCTGGATGGCTATCTCTCAGGTGTGCTTTGCTTGTGTATTCCTCCAAGGCAGGGAATTGGACTTGATGGTCCTTGTGGTCTTTTCCAACTCTGTGATTCTATGATTCTATGTTACATATGCCACAGGACATTTGGGATGATCAAGTTGAGTAGCCCAAGGGCCATTCCTTTGTGATGCCAGAAAGGCGGCCACTCTCAGGCAGGGACAGTCTTAGCCCCAATGGGCAATCAGGGCAGCTGCCTCAGGCCCCATGCTGGGGTGCCGCACCCACAGGGGAGATGTTGAAGCAGAGCCCCATTTATGAGGGGGACAATAAAACAGAGCAGACTCCTGCTGCTTCCACTCTCACCCCTTCTGTTTGGGGGCTAACCCATAAGCCACTCATGCCAAACTCATTTGGGGACTGGTGTGGAAGCAGTGTCTTGTGCCCATTATGTCCACGGATCGCTCCCACGTATCTCACACAGTTTGAAGGCTGCTCCTTGGTTGGCACTGATGGAGGGCAGTAGGGGTCCCCAGCTGGGGAGGGTGACCCTAAGGACCCATTTTGGACTTTTGCCTAGTGCCCCATAACTATTAAAACGACTCCTAACTTCAGGTATATCCTCTGCTGAGTATATTGTTTATTCTACAAAACCATTAGATGGTCATAGAAGCAGCAGAGATTATTCAAGTTTCAACAGTGTTTGTGTTGTAAACTATTTTATCATTTTTATTTGTTTACTGGGACAAATATGTCCCTTGCAACTCACTGCTGATTCACAAGCCCTCAGTGCACCATTTGATTCTGATTATGGATTAGGCGTTGAGAGGCAGCAAGGTAATAAAAATGAAGTGATTTATAGACAATTTGGGGGGGGGGAGTGTTCATAAGTCACAAGTGGATGGAAAAGTCTGACTTCCTGTCCCAGACAGTCAAGGTAAGCTTCTCAGACAGTGCTGGAATCCAAAATGCAACGGTCATGCATTGCCAATGTGATTAAGGTATGAAGTTTCATGGTACTGATACAGTAAATTAACTAATCCAGATGTGCAGGCATGGGTGCATTTGGGTCAATAAACATCAGCTGACGACGGACAGGTTGACCTTGAAACATTTTTAATTAGGTCTGTACTCCCAGATAAGAATTTCATTTCGCAGTAGAGTGCAAAATGCTTTATTTGCAAATATAATGGGACATTAGAGCTTTAAAAAAAAGGAACTGAGAGCTGAGAGTCAGAATGTGCACAATTCCAGAAATATCTCTACAGATGTGTAGAATAATACCATTTACACACCCAGCCAGCATGGTGTAGTGGATAAGAGTGGTGAACTCTAATCTGGTGAACTAGGTTTGTTTCCTCACTCCTCCCCATGAAACCTTCTGGGTTAGTCATGGTTCTCTCAGAACTTTCTCAGTGCCGGTTCTCTCAGAACTTTCTCAGTGCCACCTGCCTCACAAGGTGTTTTTTTGTGGGGAGAGGAAAGGAAGGAGTTTATAAGCTGCTTTGAGACTCCTTATGACTGAGAAAAGTGGGGTATAAATCCAAACTCTTCTTTAGTTCTCTGCAACCAAACTGCAGATCAGTGGCAAAGCTGCAACGGGACGGGGGGGGGGGGGCACCACGCCCCAGGCACGTGCCATTGATGTCACGAGGGGTCAGAAAATCACCCCCCAGACCTCCTCCCAGGAGTGGGGCATGGTGGGGCCAGATTGGGACAGGCGGTAGCATGGGGGGGGGGTGGCCAGGTTGTGTCCTGGGCACAATTCCCTCTCCCTCTATCCCTGCTGCAGATTCTCATGGATCTAGTTTGTGCTGCCTCCCCTGTAAAGGTCTCGGATGCTTTTTGTGCATCATAGGATACTTAAAGGTTCTTTTCACATAGACATGTTTTGCTCACAGCTGCACTGTGTCATGAATTGCACACACTTGCTGCATAAACACTTCCTCTGATGTGCATTCACTAATGGTTGGATCCAGTCCGATTTTTTGCACAAGCCCGCCCAATTTCCCTCCTCACTACAGCCCCCATCCAGCATGGATTTTGTTCATGTGGGTCACAAAATTCTCAGATCAGCCTTTTAAGTAGTCAAAGGGGATCCACCTCTCCTTTTTTTTTCATGAGTGGAAAAGTTTAATGAATGCAACCCAGTGAGTCTGGAGTGAAGATCAGGGACATTTCTAGTCTAAAATTCTAATCACGCTACCTTTCTGAAATGTATAAACCAACCAATTAAATCAATAAACCTCCCTAAATATTTGACTAATATAATATTTTTGTAATGGGACTCACTGATGCTTCTAAGCTCTTCCTGTTTGCATGATAATTACCCACCTTCCCATTATGCAGGTACCAATTAATGGTACATTTTTCCAGCTACACTCCTCTTGACTGCCCTAGCATGAATCCCACATCATTTCTTGATGCTTTTTTTTTCAACTTGAGATGAGTCAAAGTTTTTATTTCTGCTGCACTCGGGGCTTATACTCTCCCATCATATAGACAGCAAAGAAGTCAGGCGTGAGAAGTTAGAACAACAAGCAGAAGATTCGCAGGTCTCTATGGTATTCAGTTGACTAGGTGTGATAAACTTCAAGTCACGGAAAGGCCTGGACACAGTTCAATTATTGCATGTAATCTGATGTGCAGCCCCAGTGATTCAAGAAAAGAAAAGAAAAAAATTAAGGATAGAAAGAATATGTTTTCTAGTTTCATTTGGAGGCCAGAAAAGTAGAGATCTGTACTGAACTGGGTAAAAAAAAGAAGAAGAGTTGGTTTTTGTATCCCATTTTTCTCTAAGGAGTCTCAAAGCAGCCTACAATCACCTTTTCTTCCCCTCTCCACAACGGACACAATGGATTACGATTCCGCACTTGCGTTATCGACCTAAGTTCGAGCTGCGTTCGGCCTAAGTGCTCCGCACAACCACTGGGATCGACATGGTTTTGTACCAGCTTCGCCCCGTGTAATGGTCAAATTTCCAACTCCAGTTGGGAACTACTACTTTTTCAGGGAACCACGCTTGAACTCAGCTCGATTCCCTGGTGCCAGGAGTCCCCCATTCAGCGAATCACAGATGAGGGTTTCGGGCATGTGTACAGCTGGCCAATCAAAAAACGCCACCTTCATCCCTCCATTCCTGTGTCAGTTTTTTATATAACGTGTGTGGGGATAGATGGAACATGGCCATAGAACAGTAGCCAATCGGAACGGAGCGGCGAAGAGGCACAGGATGGTTCCGCCCTCCGAGCTGGGATCAAGCTGGTTGCAGTGGGGAACAACAATGGCTTCGACCTAGGTTAGTACCCTTCTCAGGGAACTGGGTCTAACCTATTTTATTCGTGTGCGGAATCGCTCAATGAGAGGGACATGGGGCTTTGAGTATTCTGAAAGAATGACTGGCCCTAGATCACCCAGCAGGTTTCATGTGGAGGACTAGAGAAACAAATCCAGTTCACCATGTTAGAGTCCACTGCTCATGCAGAGGAGTTGAGAATCAAACCCAGTTCTCCAGATTAGAGTCCATCACTGCATCCCCCCATTCATTTACAGTCCTACAGATTGAGAAGGAATAGTAAATGTGCAGCAGTGAACATCGTCAGTCTGGGTGGAAAGGACCTCAGGGTCAAAGCAGACAAGAGGGAGATCGTGGATCTCCAGGCATCTTTTAAAGACTTGATTCAAGTGAGCATGTCCCATTAGGGATGTCAGCATCCAGACAGGACCTGGGGATCCAACAGAATTACAACTCATCTTGAGACTACAAAGATCAGTTCCCTTGGAGAAAATGGATGGCAATTGATTCCACTGAACACATCCTTTCCCCACATGGTACAAATATTATTGAGTTCTGTAACAGCTCCAGTTTGAGATTTGAAATGTCTTTTAGATTTTGCCACACTCGCAACAAACTTGAAGTCCTCCTTTTGCTCAGCCATATTAATTAGAATGCAATAGAAATATTGGTGTTAAAACTGATGCCAGTTTTTGAATCAGTGGCCTCGAAATGACATATAATTTGGGTTTAAGTTAACAAAAAAAAAACCCAACCCCAAAATTGGAAATTTGTCACAGAAAGTTGCCAGGATCAGAGAGTCTTCTCAAGCATGCAAGAAAATTAAAATAGAACAAGCCCACCACTATCACCACCACTTTGTCCTGCCTTACCAGTCTTAACTGGTGAACTGTATGGCTCTTTGACAATTACTGGGGAGGTAATTGTCCTTCATTGCCAACCAGTGGGAGATTGTGGAGCAAAGATTTGAAGTCAGCATCACTTGAAATTCCAAGAGAGTCTGAGTGTCCACCCAGAATTTACAGCACCGCTTCCTGAGACACTCTAGGAATTTCCCAGATCTCTATGGT
This sequence comes from Sphaerodactylus townsendi, assembly GCF_021028975.2. NCBI lineage: Eukaryota > Metazoa > Chordata > Lepidosauria > Squamata > Sphaerodactylidae > Sphaerodactylus > Sphaerodactylus townsendi. The sequence goes on from NC_059428.1 coordinate 24,750,637, forward strand.
AAAGATCACAGATAGATGGTTCCTACAGCATCACCTACTTCATCACCAATGTCCCTTCTCCATCCACTGTGTCAACCAGTGCCTAGTCCCACACACATTGTGCCAGTGAGTCCTTGCAGTGGCTGCTGCTAACCCACCTACCCAATATTACCCAAAACTCTCAGGGGTGTTTTTATGCTAATCACTTGTGTTGTTGTCATGATTATGTGTTCCTGAAAATGTCCTCCTTTAAGCATGATAACTGAAAGAGTCAGGGAATAAAGGAAGTTACTAATAAGAGAATGTTCATTGAAAGTAGGCAAACGCTTAGAACTTAAAAAAATAAATTTCAGACACCTACTATTTCATAGATGCGAAGATACCTAGTCACATGAACTCATCAAAAGGGTTTTAGATGGTTCGATATGGAACTGGGAATTCTTGTTTTTCATTTGTTTCTTTAAAGTCCCACCTGTGGAAGGTGGTAGTTCCATTCAATTATGAAAGTTTGCTACTACAGATCAGCACACAGTAATCTCTGGGGATGACCCAGAATTGGAAGCCCCATTCTTCCTGGATTCAGACTGTCACTCTAGCTATTATGCTGACTCGAATGGGCCCAGGAAATGAGGTCATCCTTTCACATTTTGTGCAGCAGAAAACTATTTTTGTCAGTCTTTGCCATACCTTTTGAAGCAGTAAACCTGTCTTGACAGGGCAAAGAGCCTGTATTTTAGGAGAATTATATAAAAGGAGCTTCTTTCCTGCTCCCCTACAAAGTTGACTTTTTGCATTGAAGGTGCCCAGGGCTGCACTCTTTCTCACGACTATTTAATGATAACTAATTGTACCAGCATTTTCAAGGTCCAAACTTGAAAACAGCCCAAATGGCAATACTGTTATGCTTATTTCCCACCCTTCCTCCAAGGAATTTACACAGGCATAGATTTTTGACCTTCTATGTTGTATCATCACAACACCACTGTAACATCCCGAAGTCCAGGCTGAGGAGGAATAGAGGGTGCCCCTCAAAAGTCACACACAAACACATAAAACTGCCTTATTCACCAGGAGTCCAGCTTCAGTAATTTTCCGAAGGTGGAGTACGGTCTCCTCTGAACTCCAGAAGTTCTCCAGGATCTCAGGCAGAGATCTTTTCCCATCTGATCTCACCTGATCCTTTTACCTGAAGAAGGCAGAGACTGAAAAACATCCAAATTTGAAGATGCCGTAGTCCCACTGTACACCACATTGGTCAGGCCATACCTGGAGTACTGTGAGCAGTTCTGGAGGCCTGACTTCAAAAGGGATGTGGACAGAATGGAGCAGATGCAGAGGAGTGCAACAAGGATGATCACCTGAAGACCAAGCTGTATTAGAAAAGACTGAGGGACTTGTGGATATTTAGATGGGATAAGAGGAGGCTGATGGGACCATGATTGTTCTCTTTAGGTATCTGAAAGGTCATCCCTTAGAGGAGGACAGGGAGTAGTTCCTGATGGCAGCAGAGGATAGAAGGAGTTGCAATAATGTGTATAAATTATGGGTAAAAAGGAACTAGCTGTATATTATGAAAAAATAGAGGAAAAGTTGTTAAGCAGTAGAATTAGGTTGATGGAGAGCTACCCCTCACTGGCAGTAGAATTAGGTTGATGGAGAGCTACCCTTCACTGGCAGTCTTCAAACAGTGATTGAACAGATACTTGTCAGGGATGCTTTAGGCTGATCCTGCATTGAGCAGGGGGTTGGACTAGATGGCCTATATGGCCCCTTGCAACTCTATGATTCTATGAACCTAGAGCAACTCAATCAATTATGCAGAGATTTTGGTTGAGGCAGCCATCAGTCTGATACAGCCTCCCAAGTTTCATCTCCTCCTCCTCCTCCTCCTCCCCTCCTCCTCCTCCTCCTCCTTCTCATAGTTGGGATTGAATTTATAATGGAACAGGGTTCCATTATAATGGATTTTATGAATTTATGAATGGAACAGGGTTCCATTATAATGGAACAGGATCATTAAAATGAATTTATAATGGAACAGGGTTCCATTATAATGGAACAGGATCATTAAAATCTAGGCTGCCGAAGAGTCCTTGGGATATTGATTTTAGTTTCCATCTTTTTGAATTGTCTTATTTTACAGTTTTTAACTATTTATATATTTATGATTGATGTATTGGAAGTCATGTAAGTAAGTCACCCCAAGCCCAGCTTAGGCTGGTGAGGGCAGGGTATTAGTAAAAAAATTAATGAAATCTATATGCAAAGCAGATTCTTTGCCACTGAGACATGGCTACACACAGTGAGTCACATGGCCAGAAGGGACCACCTGAATGTAGCTAAGCCTAGGTCAACCTTTGTAATCATGACACCACACTGGTGCAGAGTCACACACAAGGAAGCACATTTAAAATATGACTGGAGACAGAGCAGATGATCATTTTAAGGGCTGTGAAGATGGAATGACAGAGAGATGATTTCCTGTGGTGCAAGAAGTCTCATTTCTTTTACCCTGCTGTTATCTGCAGCCAAACAGGGCTTGCAGATTTCTGAAGCCCTGCGAAAGTCCTGCAGAAGTTGTGGAAAGAGATGGTGTATGCTCACACTCTAGGTCAGCGATTTCCAACCAGGGTTCCGTGGTACCCTGGGGTGCCGAGAGCATGTCCCAGGGATGCCACATCAACGCTGCCAGGCCCCCTCACTTTTGCAGTGTCTCCCGCAGGCACCGGCAAGGATATGGAGCTGGCCCAGGGGGCAGGCCTGCCACAAGGTCAGCAGCCACTTCCCACTCCAACCCCCATCCTTGTGCTTCCCTTCACCCTGGGAGGGAAATGTGGGGGGTGGCAAGCGAGGAAGTGGGAGGGGAAGGTGGGGGGAGGATGGCAGGGGTACCTTGAGATATGAAGAGTGAGGTCAAGGGTACTGTGACATCAGAAAGGTTGGAAAACACTGCTCTAGGTATATCACTCCATTACTTTCAGCTCTGTAAATATATCATTGGCTTTATCTACTCCATATATCACATGAATCTTGCCATTGCCCTAGATAGGTTTTCTTCATATTATTGTCGCTCAGATGTTCATGGTACAGGTTAACCAGAACGCATCAGTGGAGAGCACAACATAGTAGTTGAAGATAGGGGGTCTTACACATCAACCATGGAAGCAATGTGCAAAGATGCCCCAAGACATAGATGCAGTTGGCATTCCCAGAAGGCATAAATCTTCTTGCAACAATTGCATTTCTTTCCCAAGATCTCTTGCAAATAAAAATTGGCACCAAAAATGCTGAGTGCACTTTCTCCCTATATTTACATGAATTACAGTCTCTCTTTACTTGCACACCTTAGCAGTTTCTGTCAAGGCCTGCAATGCCCTTTGCAACCATTTATGAATGTTCCTCCTTGCAACGTACCTGAAAAAGGTGGAAACTGAGGCACCAGGAGATTAATTATGGCCTTTTGTTTCTGAAGTGCTGAACGCCCACAAATCCCACTGAAGTCAACAGCAGCTGCCAGCCCTCAACTAGCATTTTATAATTAGACTCTCTGTGTCTTATGTGAAGGTTACATCACTTTGGGAATCTGCAAAAAGCAATTGCCTCTTAAATATACAAACGTTCTCATGGGGTCGGAATCTAGGCCCAGCTTGACCACCAGCTAATGAACGTGTCATGGGAACTGATGTGAATTCAGAATCATCAAGGAGACTTGAGTTGTATACTCTTCGTGACAAACGTCTACCAGATTGAGAGCTGTGTGTGATCCAGATCAGGAAAAAGAAGTATTAGAACGAAGTTAGATTTAGATAAACAGGTATTAATTATTGACGGGATCTTGGAAACCATTCAAAGTCAACTTCCAGATGGCTTTTACTCACAAAAGGGATTTTTTAAATGATTCACATTAGAGTGCTGTGTAAGGAAAGAGCAACTAAATACAACAGTATTGTTTTGGTTTGTGTACAAATTGGTGCACAAACACTTGTGCAAGGAGAAACCTCTTGTGCATAACCACTTCTCCAAGCAGAAACCTGGGGACTGATTTAGAATATACCTCTTGTACCATTTTGTGAGCTCTTGTGCAAGTTCTTCCACAAGAGTTTAAGGGCAGCACTTGGAGCTATCGTTCATTCAGCTAATGGTTCCAACCAAGATCCAACTCATGAGGTTCAGCAGTGGTCCTGTAGCTGATTCACACATTCCACAGGTTGAGTCTGCAGTCTCTGCCCTGTGTCAGCTGTAATAATCACACATAATGTATGGGTTCTTAATTCCAGGGCATGTGACGACCAATTCATATCACACCTATGGCATGCCCAGAAAAAGGGCTTCATGTTTTCCCATTTTCCTGACCTGAAATAGTCCTATGGAGTGCCTGATGGGCCAAGTAGCACACACACACCCCAGAACCATTGCAGATCAGAAAAATGGCACAGGGAAAGGCTGACGTTTACATCTCCACACATAGCCAGTCATTATATGAAGAAGAAGAAGAAGAAGAAGAAGAAGAAGAAGAAGAAGAAGACCCCCCCCCCCCCCCCCCCCCGGGCCCCCGCCCGCCCCTCCCCCCCCCCCCCACCCCCCCCCCCCCCCACCCCCCCCCCCCCCCACCTCCCCCACAACCCCCCCACCCCCCCCCCCCCCCACCACCCCCACCCCCCCACCACCCCCACCCCACCACCCCCGCCACCCCCACCCCCCCCCCCCCCCACCCCCCCCCCCCCCCACCCCCCCCCCCCCCCACCCCCCCCCCCCCCCACCCCCCCCCCCCCCCACCCCCCCCCCCCCCCACCCCCCCCCCCCCCCACCCCCCCCCCCCCCCACCCCCCCCCCCCCCCACCCCCCCCCCCCCCCACCCCCCCCCCCCCCCACCCCCCCCCCCCCCCACCCCCCCCCCCCCCCACCCCCCCCCCCCCCCACCCCCCCCCCCCCCCACCCCCCCCCCCCCCCACCCCCCCCCCCCCCCACCCCCCCCCCCCCCCACCCCCCCCCCCCCCCACCCCCCCCCCCCCCCACCCCCCCCCCCCCCCACCCCCCCCCCCCCCCACCCCCCCCCCCCCCCACCCCCCCCCCCCCCCACCCCCCCCCCCCCCCACCCCCCCCCCCCCCCACCCCCCCCCCCCCCCACCCCCCCCCCCCCCCACCCCCCCCCCCCCCCACCCCCCCCCCCCCCCACCCCCCCCCCCCCCCACCCCCCCCCCCCCCCACCCCCCCCCCCCCCCACCCCCCCCCCCCCCCACCCCCCCCCCCCCCCACCCCCCCCCCCCCCCACCCCCCCCCCCCCCCACCCCCCCCCCCCCCCACCCCCCCCCCCCCCCACCCCCCCCCCCCCCCACCCCCCCCCCCCCCCACCCCCCCCCCCCCCCACCCCCCCCCCCCCCCACCCCCCCCCCCCCCCACCCCCCCCCCCCCCCACCCCCCCCCCCCCCCACCCCCCCCCCCCCCCACCCCCCCCCCCCCCCACCCCCCCCCCCCCCCACCCCCCCCCCCCCCCACCCCCCCCCCCCCCCACCCCCCCCCCCCCCCACCCCCCCCCCCCCCCACCCCCCCCCCCCCCCACCCCCCCCCCCCCCCACCCCCCCCCCCCCCCACCCCCCCCCCCCCCCACCCCCCCCCCCCCCCACCCCCCCCCCCCCCCACCCCCCCCCCCCCCCACCCCCCCCCCCCCCCACCCCCCCCCCCCCCCACCCCCCCCCCCCCCCACCCCCCCCCCCCCCCACCCCCCCCCCCCCCCACCCCCCCCCCCCCCCACCCCCCCCCCCCCCCACCCCCCCCCCCCCCCACCCCCCCCCCCCCCCACCCCCCCCCCCCCCCACCCCCCCCCCCCCCCACCCCCCCCCCCCCCCACCCCCCCCCCCCCCCACCCCCCCCCCCCCCCACCCCCCCCCCCCCCCACCCCCCCCCCCCCCCACCCCCCCCCCCCCCCACCCCCCCCCCCCCCCACCCCCCCCCCCCCCCACCCCCCCCCCCCCCCACCCCCCCCCCCCCCCACCCCCCCCCCCCCCCACCCCCCCCCCCCCCCACCCCCCCCCCCCCCCACCCCCCCCCCCCCCCACCCCCCCCCCCCCCCACCCCCCCCCCCCCCCACCCCCCCCCCCCCCCACCCCCCCCCCCCCCCACCCCCCCCCCCCCCCACCCCCCCCCCCCCCCACCCCCCCCCCCCCCCACCCCCCCCCCCCCCCACCCCCCCCCCCCCCCACCCCCCCCCCCCCCCACCCCCCCCCCCCCCCACCCCCCCCCCCCCCCACCCCCCCCCCCCCCCACCCCCCCCCCCCCCCACCCCCCCCCCCCCCCACCCCCCCCCCCCCCCACCCCCCCCCCCCCCCACCCCCCCCCCCCCCCACCCCCCCCCCCCCCCACCCCCCCCCCCCCCCACCCCCCCCCCCCCCCACCCCCCCCCCCCCCCACCCCCCCCCCCCCCCACCCCCCCCCCCCCCCACCCCCCCCCCCCCCCACCCCCCCCCCCCCCCACCCCCCCCCCCCCCCACCCCCCCCCCCCCCCACCCCCCCCCCCCCCCACCCCCCCCCCCCCCCACCCCCCCCCCCCCCCACCCCCCCCCCCCCCCACCCCCCCCCCCCCCCACCCCCCCCCCCCCCCACCCCCCCCCCCCCCCACCCCCCCCCCCCCCCACCCCCCCCCCCCCCCACCCCCCCCCCCCCCCACCCCCCCCCCCCCCCACCCCCCCCCCCCCCCACCCCCCCCCCCCCCCACCCCCCCCCCCCCCCACCCCCCCCCCCCCCCACCCCCCCCCCCCCCCACCCCCCCCCCCCCCCACCCCCCCCCCCCCCCACCCCCCCCCCCCCCCACCCCCCCCCCCCCCCACCCCCCCCCCCCCCCACCCCCCCCCCCCCCCACCCCCCCCCCCCCCCACCCCCCCCCCCCCCCACCCCCCCCCCCCCCCACCCCCCCCCCCCCCCACCCCCCCCCCCCCCCACCCCCCCCCCCCCCCACCCCCCCCCCCCCCCACCCCCCCCCCCCCCCACCCCCCCCCCCCCCCACCCCCCCCCCCCCCCACCCCCCCCCCCCCCCACCCCCCCCCCCCCCCACCCCCCCCCCCCCCCACCCCCCCCCCCCCCCACCCCCCCCCCCCCCCACCCCCCCCCCCCCCCACCCCCCCCCCCCCCCACCCCCCCCCCCCCCCACCCCCCCCCCCCCCCACCCCCCCCCCCCCCCACCCCCCCCCCCCCCCACCCCCCCCCCCCCCCACCCCCCCCCCCCCCCACCCCCCCCCCCCCCCACCCCCCCCCCCCCCCACCCCCCCCCCCCCCCACCCCCCCCCCCCCCCACCCCCCCCCCCCCCCACCCCCCCCCCCCCCCACCCCCCCCCCCCCCCACCCCCCCCCCCCCCCACCCCCCCCCCCCCCCACCCCCCCCCCCCCCCACCCCCCCCCCCCCCCACCCCCCCCCCCCCCCACCCCCCCCCCCCCCCACCCCCCCCCCCCCCCACCCCCCCCCCCCCCCACCCCCCCCCCCCCCCACCCCCCCCCCCCCCCACCCCCCCCCCCCCCCACCCCCCCCCCCCCCCACCCCCCCCCCCCCCCACCCCCCCCCCCCCCCACCCCCCCCCCCCCCCACCCCCCCCCCCCCCCACCCCCCCCCCCCCCCACCCCCCCCCCCCCCCACCCCCCCCCCCCCCCACCCCCCCCCCCCCCCACCCCCCCCCCCCCCCACCCCCCCCCCCCCCCACCCCCCCCCCCCCCCACCCCCCCCCCCCCCCACCCCCCCCCCCCCCCACCCCCCCCCCCCCCCACCCCCCCCCCCCCCCACCCCCCCCCCCCCCCACCCCCCCCCCCCCCCACCCCCCCCCCCCCCCACCCCCCCCCCCCCCCACCCCCCCCCCCCCCCACCCCCCCCCCCCCCCACCCCCCCCCCCCCCCACCCCCCCCCCCCCCCACCCCCCCCCCCCCCCACCCCCCCCCCCCCCCACCCCCCCCCCCCCCCACCCCCCCCCCCCCCCACCCCCCCCCCCCCCCACCCCCCCCCCCCCCCACCCCCCCCCCCCCCCACCCCCCCCCCCCCCCACCCCCCCCCCCCCCCACCCCCCCCCCCCCCCACCCCCCCCCCCCCCCACCCCCCCCCCCCCCCACCCCCCCCCCCCCCCACCCCCCCCCCCCCCCACCCCCCCCCCCCCCCACCCCCCCCCCCCCCCACCCCCCCCCCCCCCCACCCCCCCCCCCCCCCACCCCCCCCCCCCCCCACCCCCCCCCCCCCCCACCCCCCCCCCCCCCCACCCCCCCCCCCCCCCACCCCCCCCCCCCCCCACCCCCCCCCCCCCCCACCCCCCCCCCCCCCCACCCCCCCCCCCCCCCACCCCCCCCCCCCCCCACCCCCCCCCCCCCCCACCCCCCCCCCCCCCCACCCCCCCCCCCCCCCACCCCCCCCCCCCCCCACCCCCCCCCCCCCCCACCCCCCCCCCCCCCCACCCCCCCCCCCCCCCACCCCCCCCCCCCCCCACCCCCCCCCCCCCCCACCCCCCCCCCCCCCCACCCCCCCCCCCCCCCACCCCCCCCCCCCCCCACCCCCCCCCCCCCCCACCCCCCCCCCCCCCCACCCCCCCCCCCCCCCACCCCCCCCCCCCCCCACCCCCCCCCCCCCCCACCCCCCCCCCCCCCCACCCCCCCCCCCCCCCACCCCCCCCCCCCCCCACCCCCCCCCCCCCCCACCCCCCCCCCCCCCCACCCCCCCCCCCCCCCACCCCCCCCCCCCCCCACCCCCCCCCCCCCCCACCCCCCCCCCCCCCCACCCCCCCCCCCCCCCACCCCCCCCCCCCCCCACCCCCCCCCCCCCCCACCCCCCCCCCCCCCCACCCCCCCCCCCCCCCACCCCCCCCCCCCCCCACCCCCCCCCCCCCCCACCCCCCCCCCCCCCCACCCCCCCCCCCCCCCACCCCCCCCCCCCCCCACCCCCCCCCCCCCCCACCCCCCCCCCCCCCCACCCCCCCCCCCCCCCACCCCCCCCCCCCCCCACCCCCCCCCCCCCCCACCCCCCCCCCCCCCCACCCCCCCCCCCCCCCACCCCCCCCCCCCCCCACCCCCCCCCCCCCCCACCCCCCCCCCCCCCCACCCCCCCCCCCCCCCACCCCCCCCCCCCCCCACCCCCCCCCCCCCCCACCCCCCCCCCCCCCCACCCCCCCCCCCCCCCACCCCCCCCCCCCCCCACCCCCCCCCCCCCCCACCCCCCCCCCCCCCCACCCCCCCCCCCCCCCACCCCCCCCCCCCCCCACCCCCCCCCCCCCCCACCCCCCCCCCCCCCCACCCCCCCCCCCCCCCACCCCCCCCCCCCCCCACCCCCCCCCCCCCCCACCCCCCCCCCCCCCCACCCCCCCCCCCCCCCACCCCCCCCCCCCCCCACCCCCCCCCCCCCCCACCCCCCCCCCCCCCCACCCCCCCCCCCCCCCACCCCCCCCCCCCCCCACCCCCCCCCCCCCCCACCCCCCCCCCCCCCCACCCCCCCCCCCCCCCACCCCCCCCCCCCCCCACCCCCCCCCCCCCCCACCCCCCCCCCCCCCCACCCCCCCCCCCCCCCACCCCCCCCCCCCCCCACCCCCCCCCCCCCCCACCCCCCCCCCCCCCCACCCCCCCCCCCCCCCACCCCCCCCCCCCCCCACCCCCCCCCCCCCCCACCCCCCCCCCCCCCCACCCCCCCCCCCCCCCACCCCCCCCCCCCCCCACCCCCCCCCCCCCCCACCCCCCCCCCCCCCCACCCCCCCCCCCCCCCACCCCCCCCCCCCCCCACCCCCCCCCCCCCCCACCCCCCCCCCCCCCCACCCCCCCCCCCCCCCACCCCCCCCCCCCCCCACCCCCCCCCCCCCCCACCCCCCCCCCCCCCCACCCCCCCCCCCCCCCACCCCCCCCCCCCCCCACCCCCCCCCCCCCCCACCCCCCCCCCCCCCCACCCCCCCCCCCCCCCACCCCCCCCCCCCCCCACCCCCCCCCCCCCCCACCCCCCCCCCCCCCCACCCCCCCCCCCCCCCACCCCCCCCCCCCCCCACCCCCCCCCCCCCCCACCCCCCCCCCCCCCCACCCCCCCCCCCCCCCACCCCCCCCCCCCCCCACCCCCCCCCCCCCCCACCCCCCCCCCCCCCCACCCCCCCCCCCCCCCACCCCCCCCCCCCCCCACCCCCCCCCCCCCCCACCCCCCCCCCCCCCCACCCCCCCCCCCCCCCACCCCCCCCCCCCCCCACCCCCCCCCCCCCCCACCCCCCCCCCCCCCCACCCCCCCCCCCCCCCACCCCCCCCCCCCCCCACCCCCCCCCCCCCCCACCCCCCCCCCCCCCCACCCCCCCCCCCCCCCACCCCCCCCCCCCCCCACCCCCCCCCCCCCCCACCCCCCCCCCCCCCCACCCCCCCCCCCCCCCACCCCCCCCCCCCCCCACCCCCCCCCCCCCCCACCCCCCCCCCCCCCCACCCCCCCCCCCCCCCACCCCCCCCCCCCCCCACCCCCCCCCCCCCCCACCCCCCCCCCCCCCCACCCCCCCCCCCCCCCACCCCCCCCCCCCCCCACCCCCCCCCCCCCCCACCCCCCCCCCCCCCCACCCCCCCCCCCCCCCACCCCCCCCCCCCCCCACCCCCCCCCCCCCCCACCCCCCCCCCCCCCCACCCCCCCCCCCCCCCACCCCCCCCCCCCCCCACCCCCCCCCCCCCCCACCCCCCCCCCCCCCCACCCCCCCCCCCCCCCACCCCCCCCCCCCCCCACCCCCCCCCCCCCCCACCCCCCCCCCCCCCCACCCCCCCCCCCCCCCACCCCCCCCCCCCCCCACCCCCCCCCCCCCCCACCCCCCCCCCCCCCCACCCCCCCCCCCCCCCACCCCCCCCCCCCCCCACCCCCCCCCCCCCCCACCCCCCCCCCCCCCCACCCCCCCCCCCCCCCACCCCCCCCCCCCCCCACCCCCCCCCCCCCCCACCCCCCCCCCCCCCCACCCCCCCCCCCCCCCACCCCCCCCCCCCCCCACCCCCCCCCCCCCCCACCCCCCCCCCCCCCCACCCCCCCCCCCCCCCACCCCCCCCCCCCCCCACCCCCCCCCCCCCCCACCCCCCCCCCCCCCCACCCCCCCCCCCCCCCACCCCCCCCCCCCCCCACCCCCCCCCCCCCCCACCCCCCCCCCCCCCCACCCCCCCCCCCCCCCACCCCCCCCCCCCCCCACCCCCCCCCCCCCCCACCCCCCCCCCCCCCCACCCCCCCCCCCCCCCACCCCCCCCCCCCCCCACCCCCCCCCCCCCCCACCCCCCCCCCCCCCCACCCCCCCCCCCCCCCACCCCCCCCCCCCCCCACCCCCCCCCCCCCCCACCCCCCCCCCCCCCCACCCCCCCCCCCCCCCACCCCCCCCCCCCCCCACCCCCCCCCCCCCCCACCCCCCCCCCCCCCCACCCCCCCCCCCCCCCACCCCCCCCCCCCCCCACCCCCCCCCCCCCCCACCCCCCCCCCCCCCCACCCCCCCCCCCCCCCACCCCCCCCCCCCCCCACCCCCCCCCCCCCCCACCCCCCCCCCCCCCCACCCCCCCCCCCCCCCACCCCCCCCCCCCCCCACCCCCCCCCCCCCCCACCCCCCCCCCCCCCCACCCCCCCCCCCCCCCACCCCCCCCCCCCCCCACCCCCCCCCCCCCCCACCCCCCCCCCCCCCCACCCCCCCCCCCCCCCACCCCCCCCCCCCCCCACCCCCCCCCCCCCCCACCCCCCCCCCCCCCCACCCCCCCCCCCCCCCACCCCCCCCCCCCCCCACCCCCCCCCCCCCCCACCCCCCCCCCCCCCCACCCCCCCCCCCCCCCACCCCCCCCCCCCCCCACCCCCCCCCCCCCCCACCCCCCCCCCCCCCCACCCCCCCCCCCCCCCACCCCCCCCCCCCCCCACCCCCCCCCCCCCCCACCCCCCCCCCCCCCCACCCCCCCCCCCCCCCACCCCCCCCCCCCCCCACCCCCCCCCCCCCCCACCCCCCCCCCCCCCCACCCCCCCCCCCCCCCACCCCCCCCCCCCCCCACCCCCCCCCCCCCCCACCCCCCCCCCCCCCCACCCCCCCCCCCCCCCACCCCCCCCCCCCCCCACCCCCCCCCCCCCCCACCCCCCCCCCCCCCCACCCCCCCCCCCCCCCACCCCCCCCCCCCCCCACCCCCCCCCCCCCCCACCCCCCCCCCCCCCCACCCCCCCCCCCCCCCACCCCCCCCCCCCCCCACCCCCCCCCCCCCCCACCCCCCCCCCCCCCCACCCCCCCCCCCCCCCACCCCCCCCCCCCCCCACCCCCCCCCCCCCCCACCCCCCCCCCCCCCCACCCCCCCCCCCCCCCACCCCCCCCCCCCCCCACCCCCCCCCCCCCCCACCCCCCCCCCCCCCCACCCCCCCCCCCCCCCACCCCCCCCCCCCCCCACCCCCCCCCCCCCCCACCCCCCCCCCCCCCCACCCCCCCCCCCCCCCACCCCCCCCCCCCCCCACCCCCCCCCCCCCCCACCCCCCCCCCCCCCCACCCCCCCCCCCCCCCACCCCCCCCCCCCCCCACCCCCCCCCCCCCCCACCCCCCCCCCCCCCCACCCCCCCCCCCCCCCACCCCCCCCCCCCCCCACCCCCCCCCCCCCCCACCCCCCCCCCCCCCCACCCCCCCCCCCCCCCACCCCCCCCCCCCCCCACCCCCCCCCCCCCCCACCCCCCCCCCCCCCCACCCCCCCCCCCCCCCACCCCCCCCCCCCCCCACCCCCCCCCCCCCCCACCCCCCCCCCCCCCCACCCCCCCCCCCCCCCACCCCCCCCCCCCCCCACCCCCCCCCCCCCCCACCCCCCCCCCCCCCCACCCCCCCCCCCCCCCACCCCCCCCCCCCCCCACCCCCCCCCCCCCCCACCCCCCCCCCCCCCCACCCCCCCCCCCCCCCACCCCCCCCCCCCCCCACCCCCCCCCCCCCCCACCCCCCCCCCCCCCCACCCCCCCCCCCCCCCACCCCCCCCCCCCCCCACCCCCCCCCCCCCCCACCCCCCCCCCCCCCCACCCCCCCCCCCCCCCACCCCCCCCCCCCCCCACCCCCCCCCCCCCCCACCCCCCCCCCCCCCCACCCCCCCCCCCCCCCACCCCCCCCCCCCCCCACCCCCCCCCCCCCCCACCCCCCCCCCCCCCCACCCCCCCCCCCCCCCACCCCCCCCCCCCCCCACCCCCCCCCCCCCCCACCCCCCCCCCCCCCCACCCCCCCCCCCCCCCACCCCCCCCCCCCCCCACCCCCCCCCCCCCCCACCCCCCCCCCCCCCCACCCCCCCCCCCCCCCACCCCCCCCCCCCCCCACCCCCCCCCCCCCCCACCCCCCCCCCCCCCCACCCCCCCCCCCCCCCACCCCCCCCCCCCCCCACCCCCCCCCCCCCCCACCCCCCCCCCCCCCCACCCCCCCCCCCCCCCACCCCCCCCCCCCCCCACCCCCCCCCCCCCCCACCCCCCCCCCCCCCCACCCCCCCCCCCCCCCACCCCCCCCCCCCCCCACCCCCCCCCCCCCCCACCCCCCCCCCCCCCCACCCCCCCCCCCCCCCACCCCCCCCCCCCCCCACCCCCCCCCCCCCCCACCCCCCCCCCCCCCCACCCCCCCCCCCCCCCACCCCCCCCCCCCCCCACCCCCCCCCCCCCCCACCCCCCCCCCCCCCCACCCCCCCCCCCCCCCACCCCCCCCCCCCCCCACCCCCCCCCCCCCCCACCCCCCCCCCCCCCCACCCCCCCCCCCCCCCACCCCCCCCCCCCCCCACCCCCCCCCCCCCCCACCCCCCCCCCCCCCCACCCCCCCCCCCCCCCACCCCCCCCCCCCCCCACCCCCCCCCCCCCCCACCCCCCCCCCCCCCCACCCCCCCCCCCCCCCACCCCCCCCCCCCCCCACCCCCCCCCCCCCCCACCCCCCCCCCCCCCCACCCCCCCCCCCCCCCACCCCCCCCCCCCCCCACCCCCCCCCCCCCCCACCCCCCCCCCCCCCCACCCCCCCCCCCCCCCACCCCCCCCCCCCCCCACCCCCCCCCCCCCCCACCCCCCCCCCCCCCCACCCCCCCCCCCCCCCACCCCCCCCCCCCCCCACCCCCCCCCCCCCCCACCCCCCCCCCCCCCCACCCCCCCCCCCCCCCACCCCCCCCCCCCCCCACCCCCCCCCCCCCCCACCCCCCCCCCCCCCCACCCCCCCCCCCCCCCACCCCCCCCCCCCCCCACCCCCCCCCCCCCCCACCCCCCCCCCCCCCCACCCCCCCCCCCCCCCACCCCCCCCCCCCCCCACCCCCCCCCCCCCCCACCCCCCCCCCCCCCCACCCCCCCCCCCCCCCACCCCCCCCCCCCCCCACCCCCCCCCCCCCCCACCCCCCCCCCCCCCCACCCCCCCCCCCCCCCACCCCCCCCCCCCCCCACCCCCCCCCCCCCCCACCCCCCCCCCCCCCCACCCCCCCCCCCCCCCACCCCCCCCCCCCCCCACCCCCCCCCCCCCCCACCCCCCCCCCCCCCCACCCCCCCCCCCCCCCACCCCCCCCCCCCCCCACCCCCCCCCCCCCCCACCCCCCCCCCCCCCCACCCCCCCCCCCCCCCACCCCCCCCCCCCCCCACCCCCCCCCCCCCCCACCCCCCCCCCCCCCCACCCCCCCCCCCCCCCACCCCCCCCCCCCCCCACCCCCCCCCCCCCCCACCCCCCCCCCCCCCCACCCCCCCCCCCCCCCACCCCCCCCCCCCCCCACCCCCCCCCCCCCCCACCCCCCCCCCCCCCCACCCCCCCCCCCCCCCACCCCCCCCCCCCCCCACCCCCCCCCCCCCCCACCCCCCCCCCCCCCCACCCCCCCCCCCCCCCACCCCCCCCCCCCCCCACCCCCCCCCCCCCCCACCCCCCCCCCCCCCCACCCCCCCCCCCCCCCACCCCCCCCCCCCCCCACCCCCCCCCCCCCCCACCCCCCCCCCCCCCCACCCCCCCCCCCCCCCACCCCCCCCCCCCCCCACCCCCCCCCCCCCCCACCCCCCCCCCCCCCCACCCCCCCCCCCCCCCACCCCCCCCCCCCCCCACCCCCCCCCCCCCCCACCCCCCCCCCCCCCCACCCCCCCCCCCCCCCACCCCCCCCCCCCCCCACCCCCCCCCCCCCCCACCCCCCCCCCCCCCCACCCCCCCCCCCCCCCACCCCCCCCCCCCCCCACCCCCCCCCCCCCCCACCCCCCCCCCCCCCCACCCCCCCCCCCCCCCACCCCCCCCCCCCCCCACCCCCCCCCCCCCCCACCCCCCCCCCCCCCCACCCCCCCCCCCCCCCACCCCCCCCCCCCCCCACCCCCCCCCCCCCCCACCCCCCCCCCCCCCCACCCCCCCCCCCCCCCACCCCCCCCCCCCCCCACCCCCCCCCCCCCCCACCCCCCCCCCCCCCCACCCCCCCCCCCCCCCACCCCCCCCCCCCCCCACCCCCCCCCCCCCCCACCCCCCCCCCCCCCCACCCCCCCCCCCCCCCACCCCCCCCCCCCCCCACCCCCCCCCCCCCCCACCCCCCCCCCCCCCCACCCCCCCCCCCCCCCACCCCCCCCCCCCCCCACCCCCCCCCCCCCCCACCCCCCCCCCCCCCCACCCCCCCCCCCCCCCACCCCCCCCCCCCCCCACCCCCCCCCCCCCCCACCCCCCCCCCCCCCCACCCCCCCCCCCCCCCACCCCCCCCCCCCCCCACCCCCCCCCCCCCCCACCCCCCCCCCCCCCCACCCCCCCCCCCCCCCACCCCCCCCCCCCCCCACCCCCCCCCCCCCCCACCCCCCCCCCCCCCCACCCCCCCCCCCCCCCACCCCCCCCCCCCCCCACCCCCCCCCCCCCCCACCCCCCCCCCCCCCCACCCCCCCCCCCCCCCACCCCCCCCCCCCCCCACCCCCCCCCCCCCCCACCCCCCCCCCCCCCCACCCCCCCCCCCCCCCACCCCCCCCCCCCCCCACCCCCCCCCCCCCCCACCCCCCCCCCCCCCCACCCCCCCCCCCCCCCACCCCCCCCCCCCCCCACCCCCCCCCCCCCCCACCCCCCCCCCCCCCCACCCCCCCCCCCCCCCACCCCCCCCCCCCCCCACCCCCCCCCCCCCCCACCCCCCCCCCCCCCCACCCCCCCCCCCCCCCACCCCCCCCCCCCCCCACCCCCCCCCCCCCCCACCCCCCCCCCCCCCCACCCCCCCCCCCCCCCACCCCCCCCCCCCCCCACCCCCCCCCCCCCCCACCCCCCCCCCCCCCCACCCCCCCCCCCCCCCACCCCCCCCCCCCCCCACCCCCCCCCCCCCCCACCCCCCCCCCCCCCCACCCCCCCCCCCCCCCACCCCCCCCCCCCCCCACCCCCCCCCCCCCCCACCCCCCCCCCCCCCCACCCCCCCCCCCCCCCACCCCCCCCCCCCCCCACCCCCCCCCCCCCCCACCCCCCCCCCCCCCCACCCCCCCCCCCCCCCACCCCCCCCCCCCCCCACCCCCCCCCCCCCCCACCCCCCCCCCCCCCCACCCCCCCCCCCCCCCACCCCCCCCCCCCCCCACCCCCCCCCCCCCCCACCCCCCCCCCCCCCCACCCCCCCCCCCCCCCACCCCCCCCCCCCCCCACCCCCCCCCCCCCCCACCCCCCCCCCCCCCCACCCCCCCCCCCCCCCACCCCCCCCCCCCCCCACCCCCCCCCCCCCCCACCCCCCCCCCCCCCCACCCCCCCCCCCCCCCACCCCCCCCCCCCCCCACCCCCCCCCCCCCCCACCCCCCCCCCCCCCCACCCCCCCCCCCCCCCACCCCCCCCCCCCCCCACCCCCCCCCCCCCCCACCCCCCCCCCCCCCCACCCCCCCCCCCCCCCACCCCCCCCCCCCCCCACCCCCCCCCCCCCCCACCCCCCCCCCCCCCCACCCCCCCCCCCCCCCACCCCCCCCCCCCCCCACCCCCCCCCCCCCCCACCCCCCCCCCCCCCCACCCCCCCCCCCCCCCACCCCCCCCCCCCCCCACCCCCCCCCCCCCCCACCCCCCCCCCCCCCCACCCCCCCCCCCCCCCACCCCCCCCCCCCCCCACCCCCCCCCCCCCCCACCCCCCCCCCCCCCCACCCCCCCCCCCCCCCACCCCCCCCCCCCCCCACCCCCCCCCCCCCCCACCCCCCCCCCCCCCCACCCCCCCCCCCCCCCACCCCCCCCCCCCCCCACCCCCCCCCCCCCCCACCCCCCCCCCCCCCCACCCCCCCCCCCCCCCACCCCCCCCCCCCCCCACCCCCCCCCCCCCCCACCCCCCCCCCCCCCCACCCCCCCCCCCCCCCACCCCCCCCCCCCCCCACCCCCCCCCCCCCCCACCCCCCCCCCCCCCCACCCCCCCCCCCCCCCACCCCCCCCCCCCCCCACCCCCCCCCCCCCCCACCCCCCCCCCCCCCCACCCCCCCCCCCCCCCACCCCCCCCCCCCCCCACCCCCCCCCCCCCCCACCCCCCCCCCCCCCCACCCCCCCCCCCCCCCACCCCCCCCCCCCCCCACCCCCCCCCCCCCCCACCCCCCCCCCCCCCCACCCCCCCCCCCCCCCACCCCCCCCCCCCCCCACCCCCCCCCCCCCCCACCCCCCCCCCCCCCCACCCCCCCCCCCCCCCACCCCCCCCCCCCCCCACCCCCCCCCCCCCCCACCCCCCCCCCCCCCCACCCCCCCCCCCCCCCACCCCCCCCCCCCCCCACCCCCCCCCCCCCCCACCCCCCCCCCCCCCCACCCCCCCCCCCCCCCACCCCCCCCCCCCCCCACCCCCCCCCCCCCCCACCCCCCCCCCCCCCCACCCCCCCCCCCCCCCACCCCCCCCCCCCCCCACCCCCCCCCCCCCCCACCCCCCCCCCCCCCCACCCCCCCCCCCCCCCACCCCCCCCCCCCCCCACCCCCCCCCCCCCCCACCCCCCCCCCCCCCCACCCCCCCCCCCCCCCACCCCCCCCCCCCCCCACCCCCCCCCCCCCCCACCCCCCCCCCCCCCCACCCCCCCCCCCCCCCACCCCCCCCCCCCCCCACCCCCCCCCCCCCCCACCCCCCCCCCCCCCCACCCCCCCCCCCCCCCACCCCCCCCCCCCCCCACCCCCCCCCCCCCCCACCCCCCCCCCCCCCCACCCCCCCCCCCCCCCACCCCCCCCCCCCCCCACCCCCCCCCCCCCCCACCCCCCCCCCCCCCCACCCCCCCCCCCCCCCACCCCCCCCCCCCCCCACCCCCCCCCCCCCCCACCCCCCCCCCCCCCCACCCCCCCCCCCCCCCACCCCCCCCCCCCCCCACCCCCCCCCCCCCCCACCCCCCCCCCCCCCCACCCCCCCCCCCCCCCACCCCCCCCCCCCCCCACCCCCCCCCCCCCCCACCCCCCCCCCCCCCCACCCCCCCCCCCCCCCACCCCCCCCCCCCCCCACCCCCCCCCCCCCCCACCCCCCCCCCCCCCCACCCCCCCCCCCCCCCACCCCCCCCCCCCCCCACCCCCCCCCCCCCCCACCCCCCCCCCCCCCCACCCCCCCCCCCCCCCACCCCCCCCCCCCCCCACCCCCCCCCCCCCCCACCCCCCCCCCCCCCCACCCCCCCCCCCCCCCACCCCCCCCCCCCCCCACCCCCCCCCCCCCCCACCCCCCCCCCCCCCCACCCCCCCCCCCCCCCACCCCCCCCCCCCCCCACCCCCCCCCCCCCCCACCCCCCCCCCCCCCCACCCCCCCCCCCCCCCACCCCCCCCCCCCCCCACCCCCCCCCCCCCCCACCCCCCCCCCCCCCCACCCCCCCCCCCCCCCACCCCCCCCCCCCCCCACCCCCCCCCCCCCCCACCCCCCCCCCCCCCCACCCCCCCCCCCCCCCACCCCCCCCCCCCCCCACCCCCCCCCCCCCCCACCCCCCCCCCCCCCCACCCCCCCCCCCCCCCACCCCCCCCCCCCCCCACCCCCCCCCCCCCCCACCCCCCCCCCCCCCCACCCCCCCCCCCCCCCACCCCCCCCCCCCCCCACCCCCCCCCCCCCCCACCCCCCCCCCCCCCCACCCCCCCCCCCCCCCACCCCCCCCCCCCCCCACCCCCCCCCCCCCCCACCCCCCCCCCCCCCCACCCCCCCCCCCCCCCACCCCCCCCCCCCCCCACCCCCCCCCCCCCCCACCCCCCCCCCCCCCCACCCCCCCCCCCCCCCACCCCCCCCCCCCCCCACCCCCCCCCCCCCCCACCCCCCCCCCCCCCCACCCCCCCCCCCCCCCACCCCCCCCCCCCCCCACCCCCCCCCCCCCCCACCCCCCCCCCCCCCCACCCCCCCCCCCCCCCACCCCCCCCCCCCCCCACCCCCCCCCCCCCCCACCCCCCCCCCCCCCCACCCCCCCCCCCCCCCACCCCCCCCCCCCCCCACCCCCCCCCCCCCCCACCCCCCCCCCCCCCCACCCCCCCCCCCCCCCACCCCCCCCCCCCCCCACCCCCCCCCCCCCCCACCCCCCCCCCCCCCCACCCCCCCCCCCCCCCACCCCCCCCCCCCCCCACCCCCCCCCCCCCCCACCCCCCCCCCCCCCCACCCCCCCCCCCCCCCACCCCCCCCCCCCCCCACCCCCCCCCCCCCCCACCCCCCCCCCCCCCCACCCCCCCCCCCCCCCACCCCCCCCCCCCCCCACCCCCCCCCCCCCCCACCCCCCCCCCCCCCCACCCCCCCCCCCCCCCACCCCCCCCCCCCCCCACCCCCCCCCCCCCCCACCCCCCCCCCCCCCCACCCCCCCCCCCCCCCACCCCCCCCCCCCCCCACCCCCCCCCCCCCCCACCCCCCCCCCCCCCCACCCCCCCCCCCCCCCACCCCCCCCCCCCCCCACCCCCCCCCCCCCCCACCCCCCCCCCCCCCCACCCCCCCCCCCCCCCACCCCCCCCCCCCCCCACCCCCCCCCCCCCCCACCCCCCCCCCCCCCCACCCCCCCCCCCCCCCACCCCCCCCCCCCCCCACCCCCCCCCCCCCCCACCCCCCCCCCCCCCCACCCCCCCCCCCCCCCACCCCCCCCCCCCCCCACCCCCCCCCCCCCCCACCCCCCCCCCCCCCCACCCCCCCCCCCCCCCACCCCCCCCCCCCCCCACCCCCCCCCCCCCCCACCCCCCCCCCCCCCCACCCCCCCCCCCCCCCACCCCCCCCCCCCCCCACCCCCCCCCCCCCCCACCCCCCCCCCCCCCCACCCCCCCCCCCCCCCACCCCCCCCCCCCCCCACCCCCCCCCCCCCCCACCCCCCCCCCCCCCCACCCCCCCCCCCCCCCACCCCCCCCCCCCCCCACCCCCCCCCCCCCCCACCCCCCCCCCCCCCCACCCCCCCCCCCCCCCACCCCCCCCCCCCCCCACCCCCCCCCCCCCCCACCCCCCCCCCCCCCCACCCCCCCCCCCCCCCACCCCCCCCCCCCCCCACCCCCCCCCCCCCCCACCCCCCCCCCCCCCCACCCCCCCCCCCCCCCACCCCCCCCCCCCCCCACCCCCCCCCCCCCCCACCCCCCCCCCCCCCCACCCCCCCCCCCCCCCACCCCCCCCCCCCCCCACCCCCCCCCCCCCCCACCCCCCCCCCCCCCCACCCCCCCCCCCCCCCACCCCCCCCCCCCCCCACCCCCCCCCCCCCCCACCCCCCCCCCCCCCCACCCCCCCCCCCCCCCACCCCCCCCCCCCCCCACCCCCCCCCCCCCCCACCCCCCCCCCCCCCCACCCCCCCCCCCCCCCACCCCCCCCCCCCCCCACCCCCCCCCCCCCCCACCCCCCCCCCCCCCCACCCCCCCCCCCCCCCACCCCCCCCCCCCCCCACCCCCCCCCCCCCCCACCCCCCCCCCCCCCCACCCCCCCCCCCCCCCACCCCCCCCCCCCCCCACCCCCCCCCCCCCCCACCCCCCCCCCCCCCCACCCCCCCCCCCCCCCACCCCCCCCCCCCCCCACCCCCCCCCCCCCCCACCCCCCCCCCCCCCCACCCCCCCCCCCCCCCACCCCCCCCCCCCCCCACCCCCCCCCCCCCCCACCCCCCCCCCCCCCCACCCCCCCCCCCCCCCACCCCCCCCCCCCCCCACCCCCCCCCCCCCCCACCCCCCCCCCCCCCCACCCCCCCCCCCCCCCACCCCCCCCCCCCCCCACCCCCCCCCCCCCCCACCCCCCCCCCCCCCCACCCCCCCCCCCCCCCACCCCCCCCCCCCCCCACCCCCCCCCCCCCCCACCCCCCCCCCCCCCCACCCCCCCCCCCCCCCACCCCCCCCCCCCCCCACCCCCCCCCCCCCCCACCCCCCCCCCCCCCCACCCCCCCCCCCCCCCACCCCCCCCCCCCCCCACCCCCCCCCCCCCCCACCCCCCCCCCCCCCCACCCCCCCCCCCCCCCACCCCCCCCCCCCCCCACCCCCCCCCCCCCCCACCCCCCCCCCCCCCCACCCCCCCCCCCCCCCACCCCCCCCCCCCCCCACCCCCCCCCCCCCCCACCCCCCCCCCCCCCCACCCCCCCCCCCCCCCACCCCCCCCCCCCCCCACCCCCCCCCCCCCCCACCCCCCCCCCCCCCCACCCCCCCCCCCCCCCACCCCCCCCCCCCCCCACCCCCCCCCCCCCCCACCCCCCCCCCCCCCCACCCCCCCCCCCCCCCACCCCCCCCCCCCCCCACCCCCCCCCCCCCCCACCCCCCCCCCCCCCCACCCCCCCCCCCCCCCACCCCCCCCCCCCCCCACCCCCCCCCCCCCCCACCCCCCCCCCCCCCCACCCCCCCCCCCCCCCACCCCCCCCCCCCCCCACCCCCCCCCCCCCCCACCCCCCCCCCCCCCCACCCCCCCCCCCCCCCACCCCCCCCCCCCCCCACCCCCCCCCCCCCCCACCCCCCCCCCCCCCCACCCCCCCCCCCCCCCACCCCCCCCCC
Source organism: Sphaerodactylus townsendi (assembly GCF_021028975.2). NCBI lineage: Eukaryota > Metazoa > Chordata > Lepidosauria > Squamata > Sphaerodactylidae > Sphaerodactylus > Sphaerodactylus townsendi. The sequence goes on from NC_059428.1 coordinate 24,772,377, forward strand.
CCCCCACCCCCCCCCCCCCCCACCCCCCCCCCCCCCCACCCCCCCCCCCCCCCACCCCCCCCCCCCCCCACCCCCCCCCCCCCCCACCCCCCCCCCCCCCCACCCCCCCCCCCCCCCACCCCCCCCCCCCCCCACCCCCCCCCCCCCCCACCCCCCCCCCCCCCCACCCCCCCCCCCCCCCACCCCCCCCCCCCCCCACCCCCCCCCCCCCCCACCCCCCCCCCCCCCCACCCCCCCCCCCCCCCACCCCCCCCCCCCCCCACCCCCCCCCCCCCCCACCCCCCCCCCCCCCCACCCCCCCCCCCCCCCACCCCCCCCCCCCCCCACCCCCCCCCCCCCCCACCCCCCCCCCCCCCCACCCCCCCCCCCCCCCACCCCCCCCCCCCCCCACCCCCCCCCCCCCCCACCCCCCCCCCCCCCCACCCCCCCCCCCCCCCACCCCCCCCCCCCCCCACCCCCCCCCCCCCCCACCCCCCCCCCCCCCCACCCCCCCCCCCCCCCACCCCCCCCCCCCCCCACCCCCCCCCCCCCCCACCCCCCCCCCCCCCCACCCCCCCCCCCCCCCACCCCCCCCCCCCCCCACCCCCCCCCCCCCCCACCCCCCCCCCCCCCCACCCCCCCCCCCCCCCACCCCCCCCCCCCCCCACCCCCCCCCCCCCCCACCCCCCCCCCCCCCCACCCCCCCCCCCCCCCACCCCCCCCCCCCCCCACCCCCCCCCCCCCCCACCCCCCCCCCCCCCCACCCCCCCCCCCCCCCACCCCCCCCCCCCCCCACCCCCCCCCCCCCCCACCCCCCCCCCCCCCCACCCCCCCCCCCCCCCACCCCCCCCCCCCCCCACCCCCCCCCCCCCCCACCCCCCCCCCCCCCCACCCCCCCCCCCCCCCACCCCCCCCCCCCCCCACCCCCCCCCCCCCCCACCCCCCCCCCCCCCCACCCCCCCCCCCCCCCACCCCCCCCCCCCCCCACCCCCCCCCCCCCCCACCCCCCCCCCCCCCCACCCCCCCCCCCCCCCACCCCCCCCCCCCCCCACCCCCCCCCCCCCCCACCCCCCCCCCCCCCCACCCCCCCCCCCCCCCACCCCCCCCCCCCCCCACCCCCCCCCCCCCCCACCCCCCCCCCCCCCCACCCCCCCCCCCCCCCACCCCCCCCCCCCCCCACCCCCCCCCCCCCCCACCCCCCCCCCCCCCCACCCCCCCCCCCCCCCACCCCCCCCCCCCCCCACCCCCCCCCCCCCCCACCCCCCCCCCCCCCCACCCCCCCCCCCCCCCACCCCCCCCCCCCCCCACCCCCCCCCCCCCCCACCCCCCCCCCCCCCCACCCCCCCCCCCCCCCACCCCCCCCCCCCCCCACCCCCCCCCCCCCCCACCCCCCCCCCCCCCCACCCCCCCCCCCCCCCACCCCCCCCCCCCCCCACCCCCCCCCCCCCCCACCCCCCCCCCCCCCCACCCCCCCCCCCCCCCACCCCCCCCCCCCCCCACCCCCCCCCCCCCCCACCCCCCCCCCCCCCCACCCCCCCCCCCCCCCACCCCCCCCCCCCCCCACCCCCCCCCCCCCCCACCCCCCCCCCCCCCCACCCCCCCCCCCCCCCACCCCCCCCCCCCCCCACCCCCCCCCCCCCCCACCCCCCCCCCCCCCCACCCCCCCCCCCCCCCACCCCCCCCCCCCCCCACCCCCCCCCCCCCCCACCCCCCCCCCCCCCCACCCCCCCCCCCCCCCACCCCCCCCCCCCCCCACCCCCCCCCCCCCCCACCCCCCCCCCCCCCCACCCCCCCCCCCCCCCACCCCCCCCCCCCCCCACCCCCCCCCCCCCCCACCCCCCCCCCCCCCCACCCCCCCCCCCCCCCACCCCCCCCCCCCCCCACCCCCCCCCCCCCCCACCCCCCCCCCCCCCCACCCCCCCCCCCCCCCACCCCCCCCCCCCCCCACCCCCCCCCCCCCCCACCCCCCCCCCCCCCCACCCCCCCCCCCCCCCACCCCCCCCCCCCCCCACCCCCCCCCCCCCCCACCCCCCCCCCCCCCCACCCCCCCCCCCCCCCACCCCCCCCCCCCCCCACCCCCCCCCCCCCCCACCCCCCCCCCCCCCCACCCCCCCCCCCCCCCACCCCCCCCCCCCCCCACCCCCCCCCCCCCCCACCCCCCCCCCCCCCCACCCCCCCCCCCCCCCACCCCCCCCCCCCCCCACCCCCCCCCCCCCCCACCCCCCCCCCCCCCCACCCCCCCCCCCCCCCACCCCCCCCCCCCCCCACCCCCCCCCCCCCCCACCCCCCCCCCCCCCCACCCCCCCCCCCCCCCACCCCCCCCCCCCCCCACCCCCCCCCCCCCCCACCCCCCCCCCCCCCCACCCCCCCCCCCCCCCACCCCCCCCCCCCCCCACCCCCCCCCCCCCCCACCCCCCCCCCCCCCCACCCCCCCCCCCCCCCACCCCCCCCCCCCCCCACCCCCCCCCCCCCCCACCCCCCCCCCCCCCCACCCCCCCCCCCCCCCACCCCCCCCCCCCCCCACCCCCCCCCCCCCCCACCCCCCCCCCCCCCCACCCCCCCATCCACCCCCACCCCCCCCCCCCCCCCCCCCCCCCCCCCCCCACCCGCCCCACCCCACCCCCACCCCCCACCCCACCCACCCCCCCCCCCCGCACCCCCCCCCCCACCCCCCCCCGACCCCCCCCCCCCCCCCGCCCCGCCCCCCCCCCCCCCCCCCCCCCCCACCCCCCCCACCCCCCCCCCCCCCCACCCCCCCCCCCCCCCACCCCCCCCCGCCCGCACCCCCCCCCCCCCCCCCCCCCTTTGCCCTGCGACCCTGGAGCGGTCGCGCAGGGCAGGGGGCGTGTCCCCTGGCCTCGGTGACGTGCCGGAGGGCCGCAGGACTGGTGAGTCGCTCTGATGACGGCACAGCTCTGCGCCGTCGTCTCGGCCGATTCTGGGACCATCCATGCGAACGGTCCCAGAGGGGTCGGGTCAGCATGGATTACACCGACCCGACCCCTTCCGCCTCCGTGCGGAAACAGCCTAAGACATCCCCTGAAAATAAGACGTAGTAGAGGTTTTGCTGAAGTGCGAAATATAAGGCATCCCCCGAAAGTAAGATGTAGCAAAGTTTTTGTTTGGAAGCATGCCTGACGAACAGAACACAGAAAAATAAGACATCACCTGAAAATAAGACATAGTGCATCTTTGGGAGCAAAAAATAATATATTTATTTATTTATTTATTTATTTATTTATTAAGCTTTTATACCGCCCCATCCCCAAAGGGCTCTGGGCGGTGTACAGCATATAAAATAAACAGTATAAAACAATTAAACAGTTAAAAGCAGCGGTAAGAACTAAAAATTAATGTACACAATGAGTCTCCGTTGATGAAAGCATAGTTGGCGTCTAGTAATCCAAATTAAATTCCCTCCCCCCCGAGAAAGGAAGGCATGGTGAGTCTCATTAGATGGTGAGTGGCCAGGTGACAGGCCACAAAGGAGGGGGCACCATCAGCGGCCGGTGCCTCCAAAGGCCCGGCGGAACAGCTCTGTCTTACAGGCCCTGCGGAACTCACCAAGGTCCCGCAGGGCCCGGACAGCTGGAGGAAGAGCGTTCCACCAGGCGGGGCCAGGGCTGTAAAGGCCCTGGCCCGTGTGGAGGCCAATCGTATCGCTGAAGGGCCAGGGACCACCAATAAGTTGGCCTCCGCCGATCGGAGAGGCCGTGCAGGGACATATGGGGTGATGCGGTCTCGAAGATACGATGGTCCCAGGCCGCGTAAGACACTGTCTTATTTTCGGGGAAACACGGTAGGAACAATTCAGGCTTGAACCACAACCCACTTAATGGTTGGCAGTCCACGGGAGCTGTAACACCCTCTTCCAACACCACATTTCAAAGCAATTTACTTTCTTCCTCTCAGCTTTCTCCAATGTTCAGTGTACCGATAAGCCTCCACTAAAGGGACAGATTGTTTTTTTTCTCTCCCAACAGTTGGCAATCATGTGTGTTTGTGTCTTTCCAAACCTCCCACTAGAAGTCAACATGGCCACTCCTGGTCCATTTCTAGCAGAGGCTTGCTGACAGCGTATAATCACTGCCACTCATTTAAGAAGGTGATGCTCTGGTTAAATCTCCACACAGCTCTCCTGCTTTGAATCCCTTTTGTAAAACTCTCCGTGATGTCATGCCTTGCTCTTTCGAAGCCCAAAATAAGGTTGCTGTGGTTACACCTACCGGAGAAATTTCAGAGCACTAGGTTTGACTCATCTGAAAAGCCATGTTGGGTTTGTGTGTGATATTTCTGCCTCTGACGGCCTTGTATCTTATTTCTTCCTCCTGTTAATTTAATCCTGTGCGTAGCTGTTTTGAACAGAGATAGGTGTGAGTAGTATAAGTTGTGCAAAACACTCCCGAAAAAATTGACAACCTATATCAAAGTCTTTCAAGTGTCCCAAAAACTTTCTTTCCCCAAATCTCTCACTTAAGGCAAAATCTGCTAACAGCCTACGTATGTGCGTGCTGTGAAGTCGTAGCTGACGTACGGCAGCCCCAGCAAGCATGGTTACGCATGGGTGTGAAGTAATTAAAAAAAACTGTGTCTCCATGCAAAGGAGTGACAGCAACCCAGATTGTTTCAATGGGTCCAATCGCTGCCTGCATGGATGCCTGTGAATGCAAAAATCAGGAAAATGGGTCCTTTTATCCTGACTGCAACCCATTATACATTTGCTGTGCAGAAAGGGCCTCACAGTAGTTGTCACATCAGAGTAGAGGTCAGGTTTAGGGGGCTACTCAAACACATTGTAAACATCACAGGCATCGTCATGGGGAATGAACTTCTCATTGTCTCAGGTGTCTCTGGAAATGGGCTTCAAGCACAGGCAGAAGCATCCAGAGATGCTGATAACCATGGGAAATACCTAAAGACATAAGGGACTGAATCCATGAAATCTGAAGTAAAACAAATTACATGTGCTTCTAGTTTCAGGTTCATCATTTTATAAAAACACAATAAATGTGTACAACATGGATGGTGAATGTGGCTCTAACATTATATGGGTAGGTCCAAGCAGTGAAGAAGAAGAAGAAGAAGAGTTTGGATTTATATCCCCCCTTTCTCTCCTGCAGGAGACTCAAAGGGGCTTACAATCTCCTTGCCCTTCCCCCCCTCACAACAAACACCCTGTGAGGTAGGTGGGGCTGAGAGAGCTCCGAAAAGCTGTGACTAGCCCAAGGTCACCCAGCTGGCGTGTGTGGGAGTGTACAGGCTAATCTGAATTCCCCAGATAAGCCTCCACTGGGAATCAAACCCAGTTCCTCCAGATTAGATACACGAGCTCTTAACCTCCTACGCCACTGCTGCTCCTGTGGTGGGATTTAGCAGGTTCGCACCACTTCGGCACAACTGGTTGTTAAAATGGTGCTTGTAAACAACCAGTTGTTAAATTATTTGAATCCCACCACTGCGTCCAGCCATTGTGAAAACAAAAAAGGACTATCTTTCCTCTTCATAATTTCCAGTTAAAAGGCCTGGTGTTTTTTTTTTCCAAAATTGTTATTTTTTTTAAAAAAATGCATTTTCTTAAGTATCCTATTTTAAAAAGTCTTACCTCTTCATGCTTCCAACACCTGTTTGAAACATTTCCACCTTTCAGGTGAATTCTGGTGCTAAAATTTTAAGCCCAGGAAGAGAGCCGAGGCTTTGTTTCTTCACTCACTGTGACATTTAACCTAACTTACAATGACTGCAACTCAGTTGAGGTAGATCCAGATCTGCAAATGTTCTTGAAATAGTGTTCAAAGTGCCCTCTGGAATCATTTTTAATTTGTTTCGCTTCTTTGCAAAGCTGTATCTTTTCTGGATCTTATTGGGGAGAACTGCAACTCTGATTGATGATTCCATATTGTTCAGCTTCAGTTGATCACAACGGAACTCTGTGGTAGTGATTCAGTACAGTGTTTCAGCCTATCAGGTGAACAGTACTTCATTTCTAAAACTTCTCCAGTTTGGCACGGTTTCATGGTACTGCTAACAACCATAGATTCTGGATTGGTTCCAACCTGCTTTTCCCCTGGTGAAAAATAGATGAGGAGGCCCCTTTGACCTTTCAAAACAGCTAATCTTGGGGATCATGCAACCTGCACAACAGAGGCATAGCTAGGGAAAATGGAGCCCAGTGCAAAATCTGAGTTTTGCCCCATGTTCATTTGTGTTTTTTGTGTTTTTTCAGTTTTCACCCTGCAGGTGCGCAGTTTTTAGGATAGCAGCAGCAAAATTTCCGGGTATCTTTAGGAGACTATCCTGATGAAACCAGCCAGGTTTGGTGAAGTTTGGTTCAGGGGGTCCAAAATTATGGACTCTCAAAGGTTCGAGATATGTGGGCATTAGGAATTTCTCTCCCAGGTTGGCCCTAGACAAATCTGAACGTGACTCTGACTGTTCTGTTGTGGAGCTTCTGTTAAACAACACAGATGTCATGCTCTTGGAAAAAGTAGCAAAATTTCTTTTACAAGTGACCGAACTTTCTAAGTAATGTATACTGCTATATAGTCTTCCTGACTGCGCTTTGAATGTACTCTTGATTTGTATTTCAAAAATGTCTGACTCTCAAAGGTGTAGCCCTCATCTCCTATTAGCTCCCATTGGAAACAATGGGGGATGGGGCACCCCCTTTGGGAGTCCATAACTTTGGACCAAACCTCACCTAATTTGGGTGGCATCATCAGGAGAGTCCCTTGAAAACTCCCTGAAATTTTGCTGCTGCTATCCCAGGGGTCTGCAACCTGTGGCTCTCCAAATATTCATGGACTACAATTCCCATCAGCCCGTGCCAGCATGGCCAATTGCCCCCCCCTGCTGGCCAAAAACTGAAAAACACTAAAAAAACCCAATGCAGAATGACAAGAATATCAACCAGGTTGTTGTAATACACAACATAAATGTATATAAATGGCTTTGATAATGCCACGTAGGTATGTAAGTGCCACCGACTCTCAACCAACTTATGGTGACCCTAGTAAGAGTCACTTTCAAGGCAAGTGAGAAGCAGAGGTGCTTTCCCATTCCCTCCCTCTGCAAAGTCTTCCCTAGTGGTTTCCCTTCCAATTATTGACCCTGCTTAATTTCTGAGATTTGACAACAGTGGGCTATGCCCTGCCACTTTCCCTCCCAGTACTGTATAAGCAGGTCGTAAATATGCAGAGAGAGGAACTGGTGTTCTAATGGGGAACCGGTGTCGCTCCCCATAATTCATCAATGGATGAATAATGAAAGACTCTTTAAAAAGGATGTTAGATGGATAATTCAAGAAACTGATTTCTGACGGCAAATGGAGCAGGGCTGTCATCTTTTTCAGATAACGAAGAAGAAATGTTAGACACATCCTTGATAGTTCAGAAAAAGCAAAAAAGAAATGAAACAAAACCCCGTACATGCCACGAAGCTTGTATTTAAATGATCAAAATGGCCAGAAATTGACTATGGGAGCCATCCTGACACCTAAAGTCTTCATCAATATCTCAGCAAATATGTTGTTTAGGCAAAAAGATTTGGGGGGGGGGGGACTCGATGATTTAAATTTTATGCTCAGTTCCTATTAGCACTCATTTTTTAGACGCTCATGAGCCTGGAGAGCAGCATCCAAGATCATTATAATCAGAGGTCTTTTTTGTGTCTGTTCAGCAAGAAATCTTGACTACAGAGCAAACCCACCCTTTCAGTCGTTTAGTGTTAGGAAGACAGACAATCATCAGAACAAGCAATCATCAGAACATCTTATCTTGGGTCCACAGATAGGCCCATAACAGGAAGTCCTTTGGCAGGCAAAGAAGCAGCAGCAGCTGATGCCAAAATGGAGGCACTGCGTTCAACAAGTGTATGAAATGGAGCTTGATCGTGAGTTGTCCAGAAACACATTTTGACTAGCAAGGCATCAAAGAGGCACCTAGGAGTCTTCTCAGCACAGGCGAGGCTGTTTGACAGTCCGACTTAAACATGTTCAGCCGTGACAATGAAATGTGAGCGGATTGCCTGGTTTGGCTCTCAGCTAGCAAGTCAGATTTCTGTCAAACAGGTTAGCAGCAAAGGTGTTTTTTTTAAAAAAAATGCATGCACAAAACTTCAGCTCATGCGAACAGATCGGCAGCCACAGATATTGCTATAAACAGTAAGGATGAGAATGAATGAGAGTGATTAGCAGCTCCTTTGCTGGGTTCTGCAACCTTTAGCAGCAAGCAGCTGCTGAGGAAGCTTATCTTAGACCTTTTCAGATGTTGTAAGCATTTGGAATAAACCTATTGTAGGGGTGTGCTGGCAAGCTCAACTTCAATTTACTTTCACTGGAACCAATGTATCAGATTTAAACATCTGGACGTTGTATGTATTTATTATTCATTGCCCACCTTTATTGCTGAGAATCAAGGTGGGAGCAATAAAATAAGACATAAAACAAGACATTCAATAAACAATGCATAAGACATTTGATAAACAATGCAATAGGGTTACAAAATTAGGAAATAATGCGACCAAAACAGTATAAGACATAAGATTAGTGATTCCAATTTCCAAGTGGGACCTGGGAATCCCCTGGAATCACAGTTCATCTCCAGTCTCAGAGATCAATTCCTCTGGAGAAAACGCATCCCAGGAATTACCCTGGGGCACCGTTGCAGCAGGAGAGGAGGGAGCGGCTGCCCTACTCCCCGTCGCTTCGTCTGGGAGCCTGTCATGTGGCCAGGAACCATAACGTGACAGGGGCCGGGCGAGTCCATAAGGCAGTGCCCAGCCAGAGGATGGCCTCTTTTGAGGCCAGAGCTGGAGAAGACCCATCCACCCTCCCAATGGTTAGGGTTTTTTGGGGGGGTTGTCAACTGATGTTTTATACTGTTTTTTGTCGCAGCTCCTGGGCGGTTGGGGCATAGGAGCACATCCTTTTCAGGAAGGCAGAGCTTGCATGCCGGAACTTCCCTCATTGGGGGCCTCAATAAGAGGTCTGAGGTAGTGGAGAGCTCGATAGTGCACGCCTTGGGGCCATGCGGAGAGCTCACAACCTGGCAGGAAGGGGTGTCACTAAATGGGTATGACCCAAGTGGTGCCTAGTACCTTTCTGTCCCAAGTCCAGTGGCAAAGCCACCAGGGGGCCGGGGTGCGCAACGCACCGGGTGCACCGATTCTGGTCACGTAGGAGGCGGAACCCCCCCCCCCCAGCCCACCCTTCTGCAGCACCCCCACCCCCCCAAGGGATGTGCCGGACAGTGGTTGCTGGGGGCCAGGATGTGCTCCTTTATGCTCGCCCAGCTTCCTAAGTTATGGTGTTATATATATATATGTGAGTGAGTGAGTGAGTGAGTGAGTGAGTGAGTGAGTGAGTGAGTGAGTGAGTGAGTGAGTGAGTGAGTGAGTGTGTGTGTGTGTGTGTGTGTGTGTGTGTGTGTGTGTGTGTGTACACACACTTATATATATATACTTATATATTGTTATAATAAATCGGGCTGCAGCTGATTCATATTCCAATTAATTAAGGTGTCTGTGGTTAATGGAGCGAACCTCCGCATATCTGCATGCAAAATGGATGCTTCAGAGAGTGGACTTTATGGCATTATAGGCTACTAAGGCCCTTGTTCTCTCCAGTTTCCAAACCTGGAGCTGGTGACCCTATGCTCCCGCCACATCAGTCTGCTTCTGGAAGCTGGTGGACTTGGCAACCCATCGCGAGATATACACAATGCTGAAAAATGGTATTGTAAAAATAGAAGACAATGCAGCAATGTTAAGGTAATGCCTATAATGAACAGGGGAATAGACTAGAACTGTATTCTGTTATATAAGGATGCCCTCCTGAACAATATATTTTGATACCATTCGCAGAGTGATAGAAACGTAGGCACCTGCCTGAATTCCTCAGACTGCCATTCCACAAGTATGGAGTCACAGCAGAGAATGTGCATGTACAGGCCAATATCAATCTATCCATTTGCAGGATAGTGCCTCCAGAAGGCTTTGCTCAGATGTGAAGCTGTAGACCATGGGTCTTCAAACTATGGCCCTCCAGATGTTCATGGACTACAATTCCCATCAGCCCCTGCCAGCATGGCTAAGTGGCAGGGCTGATGGGAATTGTAGTTCATGAACATCTGGAGGGCCATAGTGTGAAGACCCCTGCTGTAGTCCATAGTGGAAGAGGTGATATTATAGATATATAGATCCAAAGCCATTAAGGGCGGTGACTTTGATGGCCTCATCAGAACTCAGAAGCTAAGCAGGGTCAGCCCTGGTTAGTATTAGGATGAGAGACCACCAAAGACTACTAGGGTTGCTATGCAGAGGAAAGCAATGGCCTCTGTTAGTCTCTTGCCTTGAAAACCCATAAGGGGTAGCCATAAACTGGCTGTGAACTGGCAGCCCTTCACACACACATAGAGTTGTCAAGCTCCAGGTGGTGGCTAGAGATCCCTTGGGACATCAGCTGTTCCCCAGAAGACCAACAGGTGTCCACCTGGAGAAAATGGCCACTTTGGAAGGTGGAGTCTGTGGCATTATACCTCCCCTCCCCAACCCCACCTTCCTCAGGCTCTATACCAAAATCTTTAGGTATTTCCCATCAGCAAATCCAGCGGAAGCAAATCCAGAAGCATATTGTAAAGTGTGCTATCCTTGTTTTTAAAAATGTTGCTATGTATATTTAGCATGGGACTCACCAGTCATTAAATAAGAGACATGCTGTGGGGCAGGTCTATTGCCATCCTATTCATACACCTCCCAACCAGTGGTGGGATTCAGCAGGTTCGCATCACTTTGGCAGAACCGGTTGTTAAAATGGCGCTTGTAAACAACCAGTTGTTAAATTATTTGAATCCCACCACCGGAACCGGTTGTTAAATTATTTGAATCCCGCCACTGCTCCCAACCCATCACACACACACCTTCACATACAAACACGCTTGTATCAGAGGAAGGCAATTGCAGACCACTTCTGTAAGACATGTAAACCCCATGGAGTTGCCATAAGTCAGCTGTGACATGGTGCCACTTTACATACTTATATTCATACAATCTTATGTTAGCAACTGGTTCACTAAAGTGATGTTTCATTGTTTGTCTTTTCCTGCTACAGCACAGGACATTTTCACACAAGTATTCAGACGGAATTTCACACTGTTGATTTCCCCACTTTTTGATCATAACCTAGAGGTAAATGCCAACTCCGCTTAAGACTGTGGGATGAGCTGGATTTAGAATACTTAATGACGTTCATGTTGCCACAAAAAAGGAGAGAGCTCCGAACAAAGCAGAAACCCCAGACTGAGTGTTTCTTTATTCCTTTCACATACACTGTACATGTTCTCAATCTGTACACAAATGCATTCATCCATCAGAGAGGTAGCGAAATCTTTTATCCAAAGGAAATGAAGCGGGGAAGTTTTGTCTGAAATATATCTCACACTCAGCTTATGTTTAAGGTAAATTGAATGCCGCTTGAAAGAGTAAAAGCCAGAAAGGAAGTTAACATAAATATATCTCAGCAATAACGCATATTACTGCAGAACAGACATCCAAAACTTCCAAGGGATTCAGGGTTCCAAGCTGAGGAATATTTCAGTTGTGTGCCTTTCGTGACCAAGGGGTGGTTTTCAGAGGATGGTTTTCCACACAGCTTGCCACACAATTTGCAACATGTAGGTTGCAATCCAAAGAACACTTTCCTGGGAATAAGCCCCATGGAGTAAAATTAGACTTCACCAGGCTGAGGAGGGTATAAGCGAGTAGGTTGTCGCAGAAGGAGCACACAAACACAGGTTTTTTTTTGTAAAATACTTGACCACAGCTTGTTTATTGAGTTCAGGCACAAGAAGCCAAGGTGGAACATGGAGACAGATGTTGACATCGGGCGGTGCTCTGCTGACCCGATGAACCCCCAGAGTAGCAAGTACTGGGAGCCCGACCAGGTGCTGGCCTCTGAGTGGGCATCCCCTTATTACTTGGGAGTGCAGGCCAACAGCCCTTGCTTGGTTAGCCATAAATTGTAGCTCTCCTATTTAAGCCTAGTTGGACTTAAAACCCCACCTCTGCCTGCTCACACATGAACAGCTTGTCACTCAGGGTGGCCTCCAATGATCCTGCGCTGAGGTGACCTTGTGACCTTGTGACTGCCTCTCAGCCAACAACTAGCAGCCCATCAGGTAAATCAGGGCCACGCTTCTTCTGTGTAGAACTGTTTAGTCACGTATATCTCTGACCTGCACTAAAATAGTAATAGGATGATCAAGGGTCAGGTTAGATTCCCCTGGGGAGAAAGGTGGACCGTAAAGAATATAAGTGAGCTGATGCGATCGTAAAGTTATTTTTTAAAATATTGTATACGGTGTCTCCTGCTTGAGGCAACTCACAAAGTGAAAAGAACACACTAAAATCATTTAAAAATGAGAATGACCACTAGTAAAACAAGCATCCTGTCAGGGCAGGTACATAAAAACAGTATAAAACTTCCTAAAGTGGAATCAGTACAGCAGCTCTTGGACTAAAAGGAGACCGTAAAATGGCTTGTAAAGGTCCAGTCTCTCAGCCTACTGCATCTTCAAAATACTTGAATTCACTTAAGACTAAATTGCCATCACTGAAGAAGGGGAAATCCAGTTAGTCTTTGGCGATTAATTTTGCTTTTAGGTCGAAGGGCCAAGCACTGCTACTTTTGCTATCTATCCAGTCTCATGTCTGATTCACTGCTTTACAGTGAGTCACTTCTGACTTCTGTCACGGTTTAGAAGGCGGGGTGTAGTGTTGAGTTTTAAAGTCACATTCAGCTGAATGTAAAAAAAAATACAAACGTGTATCTCAGGGTGCAGAAACAACTGCTGGTAAATTGCTGAAGCTTGAACATTCACAATTTATACTTTCTAAAGTGAATAGAGAAGGCAGAGAAGGTAGATACAGCAGGGGAAATCATGAGGGTTAATTGTCAGCTTGCAATTCTATCAATATGTGAATGTGTTATAATCTGTCAACAGCAGCTTGCAATACTGATCTCCTTTCTTCCATTTTATCTTCACAACAACAATCCTGCGAGGTAGGTTAGGTTGAGAGTGTATGATTGGCCCAAGGCCACCCAGTGAGCACCCATGGCAGAGAACTGACTCTGGATCTTCTAAATCAGGAGCCTCCAACCTATGGCCTTCCACATCTTCATGGACTACAATTCCCATAACCCCCTGTCAGCATGGCAATTGGCAGAGCTGATGGGAATTGTAGTCCATAAGCATCTGGAGGACCATAGGTTGGAAACCTGTTCTAGTTCCTAGTTTGAGGCTGATCTCACTAGCAAGTATACCTAGAGCTGGCAGGTGCTGATGGGAATTGTAGTCCATAACATCTGGAGTGCCAAAGGTTTGCCACCACGGACCTAGAGGCTCAGGCTAAGTCAATGCATCTTATTTTCCTTTATCCTAATGAGAAGGAATTTATCTCCACAAAACATATACTCAAGTTAATTGAAAACAGATGGAATTTGTCAAAGTAGCAACCCCTAAAGGATTGGCATGGATCACACGCTAACTACTCATTTGTTTGAATTAATTAAGAAAGACTCAGAAAAAATCAAGGGGATCTGCTGCGGTTGGTCTGAATTGGGTTAACGGAGGACCAAACTTACAACATGTTCTTCTTACATAAATTCCAATGTTACTGAGAATAGTGATATTTAAAAGTTGCCAAGCAATCTACTAAAGTCATTCAAGTCACAAATTGAAGGGACTGAAGTCATTAATCTTGCTCTGAAAATAGCGAAATATTAGGTTTCCCTCTGTTAGAAACAGCGTCCCAGGACAAAACCATTACATGAGCCACTTGTGACCACTTTAAATGTTACAGCTTCCTAAAAGGAGAACAGTTTCCAGGCAGGAATTTTCTTTGTTGGGGAGGGCAAAGAGAGTAGTTTGTGTGGAATGCAAAGAAAGGCATGGAACACACAAAGGTTCCCGTCATCAAAATCCTCAGGAAAAGGCAAAGAAATTCCACTGAGTAGGCCAATGTGCTAGGTAGTGCATCAATACATTGGCACCTAGCAGGTATCAGGCTGCAGAGGCCTCTGGGACGTTTTGTTCCAGTGAGCAGTGTTCCATAGCAATAGGTTCTTTAGTTTTGTGGGGGATTCTAACTGGCCATTTTTTTAAAGTTTCAGATTTTTCTGCAAACTCAGGGCGTCCCTGAATCTGCAGGGGGGAAAAAAACCTCTTGGGGGTCTTAACCTGTAGATTTAAGTATCTGCAGGCAGGGGGCAGAGTTGTGAATTAGCTATATAGATGTCTGTAAACTTCCCTCCTTTCCTGTTCTTCTTCTGTACTTTCCAGTGTCATCAATCCTCACATAACCATGGCAGTTTCCAAAGGATTTGTTCCCTTGACAGTGACACAACCTGCAAAGCCAAGGAACTGCAGCCATCCGAATACAGCTTCTGCTGCAGGGTGAGTAGCAGGTTAGCCCTGGGTTCCACCTCTTTGCTGGGTCTGAACAAACATTCGGGTGTTTTAACTTCCATGGCCAACAGTTCCCAGGACAGAACAATCATGGGCTGTTTCTGCACAGGCATGCGAGCTGGGGTGCACCAACATACTTGCAGTCGGTGCACCCCCGGCACTGTGCACACACCGTTCTGGCTAGCAAACTCCGGATTCAAATCTCTGCTCAGCCAGCAGGGGACTTGAGGACATGACATCGGTCAGAGTCAGAATCTATATGACATTATGGATTTGTGATCAGATCACAATGTACTGATATAGCTTTTAAAAAGCAGTTACGGAAGGGCCTCACATGAAACAAGGTTGTGGTGATGAAGGGGTGTGCATTTTGACACATCCTCTAATTGACATTTACCTGAGCAAATATTCCTTCTCCACTTCAGATTACTTTAAGCATGGGAAGCAGGGAAGGTATGCTGGCCCTGTCATTTTCCCCTACTATCCCTACTATGAGTGCAGCAGTGGCGTAGTGGTTAAGAGCAGGAACCGGGTTTGATTCCCCACTCTGCCGCTTGAGCTGTGGAGGCTTATCAGGGGAGTTCAGATTAGCCTGTGCACTCCCACACACGCCAGCTGGGTGACCTTGGGCTAGTCACAGTTCTTCGGAGCTCTCTCAGCTCCACCTACCTCACAGGGTGTTTGTTGTGGGGAGGGGAAGGGAAAGGAGATTGTAAGGCCCTTTGAGTCTCCCTACAGGAGAGAAAGGGGGGATATAAATCCAACTCCTCCTCCTCTTCCTCCTCCACCTCCTCCTCCTCCTAAAACCAGTTGGACAAGACATATTTGATCAGGTACAATGAGCAGGTTCTGGCTTGCAGGGCTGAGTCGATAGATCAGACATTATCATAGAATGCATCCAGGTACACTAACTTTCTCTGTGTGCGTTTATGCAAGGCCTGGCCATTTAAGACTGGTCAGCTGTAGATTCCCACTGCGAGACAAATAGGATTGGCTTCCCTTGGCTTGTCTCATAGTTAACTAAGTGCCCAGCTGGCTGGCTATAAAAGCCTAGCCAAAGCTCTGAGGTGGGAGAGAAGAAGAGTCAGCCAGATGTCGATGGAAAAGGGGAAATGCAAAGAGTTTGCAAAGTGAAAAAAGAAAACGAGGCCCATGTGGATAATGGAGACACAGCATCACACATCTAGATAGGACTGCTCCATTTGATACTGAATTTTATATTTGGTTTGCATTGCATGCGTCCCAAAGCAGTAAACAGTGTTTTGCAGGATTAGTTTTCTGGAGAAGAGAGCATGCAGGAGTCTTGGAGTATTTTGTTTTATATTACAGGTTTGTTTCCAAGAACAGACACCGAACATGCCAGAATCAGACTGTGACTCAATCAGAACCTGTCAGATTGTGCTAATCTTCCAAGCAGTGTCACTTTCTTCACAAAAAAGCAATGTACACTTGCAGCCTCTTTCTGCAACCATTTTTGCCAGCATGCTGGAAATATTCCTCCCTCTGCATTCCAGTTTGCGTAAATTCATGTCACTGAATATTTCTTTACTTTTCCCACTCAAGTTACATTTGAGGTAGTAGTCACCAAAGGCTTTTCCTTCTCACTTTAAGCAACAAGCCATTGGTAGCCATGAAGAAGAAGAAGAAGAGGAGGAGGAGGAGGAGGAGGAGGAGGAGTTTGGATTTATATCCCCCCTTTCTCTCCTGCAGGAGACTCAAAAGGGCTTACAATCTCCTTGCCCTTCCCCCCTCACAACAAACACCCTGTGAGGTAGGTGGGGTTGAGAGAGCTCTGAGAAGCCGTGACTAGCCCAAGGTCACCCAGCTGGCATGTGTGGGAGTGCACAGGCTAATCTGAATTCCCCAGATAAGCCTCCACAGCTCAGGTGGCAGAGCGGGGAATCAAACCCGGTTCCTCCAGATTAGATACACAAGCTCTTAACCTCTTACGCCACTGCTGCTCTTTATCTATTAAACTATACAAAAGCCTAGATCATTTTGCATGTCATGACTTTGTGCTGTCAAAAGGAGTTCCCCTCAGCAGAGAACAACTCTCTCATCTCTACCTTCCTCCTGCAGCTAAAAAGGAAATCTGAAATTCTGCTCCTCAGGAATGGGGGACCCCAATAAGCAAAAGGAGGAGGGACTAGCATAAGCCAATCCTTTCTGCCCATGGCAGTATTAGGTGGAATCCACACTGTAATTGTATTTGCTGTCACAAATCATATTATCCAAACACTTGGATCCAATGATCTTCAAATATCCCCCCTTCCTCCCCATTCTTAGTCTCTGCTAAATAGCCAAGCTTCTCTTTGACCAGATATAGACCTAACTATACTCCTACTCAGAAAGTTTTCTCATGTGTGACTCTAAACAGGGCGGTCAGAAGCAAATACGTTAGAAATGGAATGTTAAATACCTGCCTTCCTAGGCATAAATTCTCACTTTTTCTCACTTGAAAATTCAATACTCAGGCAATTATTCCTGAAATTAAAGTCATATCCATTTCCAGTGTGGTCAATTGCAATTTATCAAGCAGAAGCATGGTATATATTGTTCACATATACAAGTCCTGGAAGGGATGCTAATTGTAACAATAGCTAATGGTTGGTCTTACCAAGACAATCTGAAGGCACTGTTGTGGTAGCCGTCCTGTTAGCTTAGTTGAATGGTGACAGGACTCATAATCAGCTCGTAATTCTTTTGCCGCTAAGCCAAGAGCCTTCATCAGTAGGAGTTGTGGGATATATTAACACAGCAGAAACTGTAACAGGAATGAGATTTCCTGCCAAATCTCTTATGCTTGATTGTCCAGAGACATGTGGATCAAAGCATTTTAAGTGCTGTTGGGAAGAGAAAGGGTTGGGAAGAGACCCACAGAAGGCAGCAATGCATTATATCACATTATGAGCTTTTTGGTTATTTCCATATGAATGTCTTTTCTTTATCTCAGCAACTCATTGGCCTTTTCTGCACAACCAAAATAAAACGTTTTGAAGCAAGAAATAAAATATTTCCTCAGAGGAGTTATGCAAAGTTTTTAGCCCAAAAGCATTTTATTCTCGGTCTGAAAACATTTTAAATGCATCCTGTTTCTTAGTGATTCTTTTGTTGAAATGTTTTCAAAACATTTTGTCTTGCTGTGTGTAACTCTTTAAAAAAGTTTCCCATGCCACTCTGCAGTCCCCGGACTTCCCCCTTGGTGCCATTTTCTGAGCTCGCTCCGTTGCCTCACCTGTTTATTTTCATCAGGTTGTTAATTGGGGGGTGGGGGTGATATCTTTGAAGCTTCAAGTGCCCAGCATGTGAAGAGTCATAGCACAGGACTTTGAAGCATCAAATCATCAGATCCACGGAGAAGTAAAAAAAGAAACAATGGAACCATCATCAAAGGGCAGCCAGGAATTGTTTCAAGGAGTGCAAACAAATGGGGGGAACTGAAAATATTCTGCAAATATTTTTAATTGACTTGTGAGGAAAATGCCATAGATGAACTTTTGGACTGCCTGCATCGAAAAGTATCATGTTTGAAATGTGAGCCAGCATGAAAGTGATGCCAATGGTGACTTGTTCACCTGCCAGTTCAGCTTGAGTCCTACTTGCAGGTAGTAATCAGGTAGTAAAACCTTTACCTTTTTACTGTTCATAATGGGGAAAGAGTTGACCCAGAAATGAATCACAGGGAAGGATTATGCACTGGGAATTTCTATGCAGAAGCCTTGAAGTACCCACATCTGTGCTCCTAATGACTGCATGTGTAGATGGAGGTACAGATATGGGTTAAAGCTTATGCTGCATGTCTAAGATTATTCCATGCAATTCAGCTGTACCATCTGGCTATTACATGTATCCCTTTGGTACTGTAGCCCATAGCTTGACAACCGGCTGGCCTCGACCCAGGCCAGGGCCTTTACGGCCCTGGCCCCTGCCTGGTGGAATGCTCTACCTCCTTCTGTCCGGGCCCTGCAGGACCTTGGTGAGTTCCGCAGGGCCTGTAAGATGGAGCTATTCCACCGGACCTTGGGGGGGCTGGCCGCTGTTCTACCGCCCCCCACTAAGACTGAGGCTGCCTGTTTTTCCATCTTGGTTGGGCCCTGACTCCATCTTGGGCCCTGCCTATCCCCTACCTCTTTTGGCCTTTAGATCTGGCGCCTGTTTTTAACAACTTCTGTTGTTTTAATTGGTATTTATTTCTAGTAACTGCTGCTTAAGTTTTAATGGGTTTAAGTTATATTTTTGTATTGATTGCTGTCTTAGAGAACAGCCATATTGTGAGCCGCCTCAAGCCCTTCGGGGGTGAGGCGGCCTATAAATCCAACAAACAAACAAACAAACAAACAAACAAACTTCCATTCAGATGTTGAGCTTGAAATAGTGAATATCCATTGGCATAGTTCTCTGCATCCAAAGCCTGCATTAAGAGTCCCCATCCCTTTTATCTGTGTTGATTTTTTAAAATATATATATAATATGGATGAATGGAGATTGTGATAATGTGGTTTTTTTTAAACTTTCGAAGATGACACTGGCTCTTTTGTCAGGAAGCGGGCAGCCTGTGACAGGCTTCGGTTGTCGCACTCATTCATGGATGCCCTCTCTGTAAAATGTGAGCAGGTGCACGGTACACCAATAAGCAGAACATATTAATAGAAAACTCTCTCATGCTTTGCAAAAAGCAAATCATGTTCAACCAGGGTAGACTTCGGAGACAAGCCAAAGTCAAAAGACAGATCACCAGAAGGGCAGCCGCCTTTGTTAGGCTTGAGATAACAAAAGTCCTTTGAAACAATGTTGTCCCACAGAACTCCGGTTTTAGGCTACAATCCTGAAAACACAGAGAAATAGCCATGCTCTGCAGAATGTTGAATAGCCTTTTATTCTTTTATCGACCTTTATCCTAAACATCTTCTCCTAGATCTTAGGACATTTAAACCTGTTCTTATAACTCAGCTTGTTACAGGGATAGTTGAAGTCGACTTTGCCTAGGCCAGGTTTAGAGAGCAAATTACCCATAATAAGGGAAACACTTTTATTTTGTTGTTGTTCTTATGTAATGGAAAAGCTTTAAGGATATCCAAAGAGAACAGTAACACCAGGTAAAGACTGTGTAATTGTTTCCCTACACGAAATTTGTTTCCTTACTTTAAAAACAAAACAGCAAATTCATATGCACAAGTTGTTTTTCCACAATTTTTTTTTTAAAAATTATACCCTGCTTTTCTCTACCTTAAGGAGTCTCAAGGTGTCTTTCAGTCACAATCCCTTCCTCTCCCCCCAACAGGCAGTTTGTGAAGTAGTGAGACTGAGAGAGCTCTGAGAGAACTGTGACAGGTCCAAGGTCACTCATGCTGCTTCATGTGGAGGAGTGGGGAATCAAACCTATTCTCCAGATTAGAGTCTGCCCCTCTGAACTACTGCACTATGCTTCTGGAGATGTTGATTTCTGGTGGCTGCACATTCTACTCCTCTGCACTGATGCTCTAATCCACAGGTGTCAAACTCGCATCCCTGCAGATGTTATGGACATCATGCCAGCATGATGCTGTAGGAGATGATGGGAACTGTAGTCCATAACATCTGGAGGGCCGCGAGTTTGACACCTATGCTCTAATCAAATATGAACCAGCTACATTAAACAAAAATGTCAGGAGATGTTTCCTCTGTCTCCTGACCAGTTTGACTTTCTTTGAGGTATTGTGCCCAAACATGACCTTGAAATGTAACCACTGCAAATGGGGACCTCTGTGACTGAATGGTCCTTTTTTTAAAAAAAGATGCTTGCAGCTAGCTGTCGACAGAAAGGGCATCTTACTTCGTGGTGTTGTCTATTTGGAGGTGGGATGTTACTGGTTGGCAGTCTGCCGTAAAAGAGCAAAGGTTTTAGTCTACAATAGGAAAGCAAGTTTTGAGTCCAGTAGCACATGAAAGATCAAAAAAGATTTCTAGAATCTTTCTAGAACCAAAACTCTTTTCCTCAAACGTGGCTGATGGTGGTATGGAAGAACATTGTAATCCCCACTCTGCCCTCTGCATGGTATAGGTTTACCATCTCAATGAGAATTAGGGCTAGGTTTGAGATCTTAGGATCCCATATAAGGCAAAGGTAAGGTAAAAGGATAATGAGCCACTGGCATTAATGGTCTTAGAATAGGGCAACAGGATGACACCTCCTATCCTTCTGGCTTTCAGAAAACTTGGGAAAGCAGAGCTTTCAAGAAAGCTATTGAAGACACCTGGAGGTTAACGTTTGACAACTGATGTAGTAAGCTTGGTGATAAATGGTTAACCCTTGATGTCTCTTAATAAGCAATTATTTTTGTTCCATGTATCGTGCAGTGATCTGGTCTTAGTTCCTTTGGTAAGTTACCTGAAATCTGTATTGGGAGAAAGGCAGAACCAATTTGCATATGGTCTGGATCGATTACAAGAAGGCATTCGATTCACTGCCCCACAGGTGGATCATAAAATGCTTGAAAACAAGTGGTGTCAGAGAAAACATTTGAGTATTAATGGGAAAAGTGATGAGACAGCGGAAAACTGAACTTACCGCCAGAAATGAAAAGCATGGAACAGTCAACTTCAAGCGATGAATTTTCCAAGGTGATTCACTATTGCCCTTACTGTTTATCATTACCATGAACCCGCTAACAGTGATTTTAAAGGAAACAAAGTTGGCATATCAAATGACCAAAGACTCAGAAAAAAAATCTCACATTTGCTGTACATGAATGATTTGAAGCTGTGTGGGAAATCAGACACAGAAATCCAGTCACTTGTGAACACAGTCTGAATATTCAGCACAGACATTTTGATGGAGTTTGGCCTGGAAAAGTGTCCCACTGTGGCAATAAAGAGGGGCAAGATCGCTGAGAGTGATGGGATGGAAATGCCTGATGGCCATCTAATCAAATGCAACCAAAAGGAAGCCTATAAATATCTGGGCATTTTGCAGCTGGATAACATCAAGCTCGGGCAAATGAAGATTTCAGTCAGCAGAGAATACATCCAGAGGATCAGGAAAATATTGAAATCCAAATTAAATGGCAGGAATGCCATCAAGGACATTAACATCTGGGCTGTACTCATCGATAGGTACACCACTGGAATCATCAACTGGACACAGGCTGATTTGGATGCATTGGCTAGAAAAACGCAGAAACTTCTGACAGTGCACTATGTCTTACATTCAAGTAGTGATAGACTATATCTTCCCCAGAGAGCTGCAAGTAAAGCAAACACTGGATGAGGAGAAATATGTGCTGGCCAGTTATGTGAAAGAAAGTCAAGAACAGGCATTGATTGAAGTTCACTGAAAGCCCAGAGAACGTAGCAGGAGTACAGAAAAAAATGTGCTTAAAATGAGGACTGAAAGCTGGCACAACAAAGCATTACATGGCCAATTTCTGGAGAAGATCAAGGAAAAGGTGGACATTGAAAAGACCTGGCTGTGGTTAGCAACTGGAACTCTGAAAAAAGAATCTGAATCATTCCGCACATGCAGAATAATGCACTTTCAAACTTCTTTCAGTGCTCTTTGAAGCTGTGCGGAATAGCAAAATCCACTTGCAAACAGTTGTGAAAGTGGTTTGAAAATGCATTATTTTGCGTGTGCGGAAGGGGCCACTGATTTCAGCGGAAGGGGCCACTGATTCAAGAGCAGGCGATTAGAACAAATATGATCACGGCTATAATTGAAAAATCCTCAGATGATGCAAAGGGAAGATTGTGCATGGAAGTCAACAAAACTGTAGATCATGTCCTCAGATGCTGCAAAAAGATTGCCCAGACTGAGTACAAATAGAAGCACAATTCAGTGGCCAAGATGATCCACTGGAATTTATGCAAGAATTATAACATAAGAACAGCTAAAAACTGGTGGAACATTGTCCAGAGAAAGTCATGGAAAATGAGAAGGTCACGATCCTGTGGGACTTTTGAATCCAAACAGACAAAATATTGGCACATAGTACACCAGACATCAAAGTGATCAAGGACAAGAAAGTGACCTTTGTCAACATAGTAGTACCTGGTGACAACAGGTTTGTTGAAAAAGAACATGAGAAGGTCACTAAATACCACAATTTGAAAATTGAGCTTCAGCAACTACGGCACCAACCAGCTGAGGTCAGCCCAGTGGTAGTCACTAATCGGCACCCTGGGCACCAGTCTGAAAACACTAAGGCAGCACTTGAAACAACTTCAAATTGGCAGAATTAACATCTGTCAGATTCAGAAGGCAGTCCTGCTGGGATCCTCACAAATACTACGCCGATACATTACAACTTCCTAGGCCTCTGGGTGAGGCTCGAATTGTAATGAAAGGCCAACAACCAGCTCAAGAACTGGCAGTTGTGATATCAAACAAAGCCGCCACCATAATAATAATAATAATAATAATAATAATAATAATAATAATAATAATAATAATAATAATAATAATAATAATAATAATAATAATAATAAATAAAAATAAAAATAGGCAATACTTATCTTAATGACTAGGGTCTCATTCTGCATAAGGCAGCTTCCTGTGTTTAGCAGGTGTTACCATTTGAGGGTATTCAGTAAATTGATTGTCAAAGGTTTTCACAGCTGGAATCAACTGGCTGTTGTGGGTTTTCCAGGCTGTGTGACTGTAGTCTGGAAGTTTTTGCTCCTAATGTTTCACCCGCAGCTGTGGCTGGCATCTTCAGAGACATGTCAGGGCAAGATGTGAATGTGATTGCAAATGCACTGTAGATGCAACTGTAGATGAAATTCACCCAGCAAATGCAACTGTAGATGAAATTCACCCAGACACATGCAAATATGTCTCACCCTCCTGTGAAGCAAAGTATATATCCCACCATATAACCACTCCACCCTGTACTTCAGAGAAAAGCACATCTTGCTGTGACATACCTCTGAAGATGCCTGCCACAGATGTGGTGAAATGTTAGGAGCAAAAACTACCAAACCACAGCCACACAGCCTGGAAAACTCATAACAGTCACTCAGTAAATGCTATTTCCCCCCTTTGTATTCATCACTATGAGCTCAATAAAAGGCCCATTGTGGCCCCATCATTGTAGAATAGGTATTCCTGAGAACTTATTTGTCACAGAACCTGCATTCAAATTCTTCCTGCATTTAATTCTTCTCTGTGGGAAACTGGCTTTAGTAGCAATAGAATGTACTCAGCATTTGGCACAAGAAAGTCCTTAATTGGAGGTGTGAGATGTACCTCCAGCAGCTTCCGGCTGTAGTAGATGAATTTCCTGAGGCATGCTCCTCAAAAGCAACAGTACAGCAGAATGTGGGGAAGGCTGTGGTTTCACATGATTTGATCCAGAGTGGGTGGTTGCCTGAGGCAGTGAAGCAACTATCAAATTAAGAACCGTCAAGAACTTACCGCACAAGAGCAGGAGTTTCTTCCCTTCAGAGTTGTTTCAGGTGATCCTTAAACCCAGCTTGATCCCCAGCCTCCCCTTTTGATTGGCTCTACATCATAAACGGATGTCTTTTCTTGAGGGGAACAATCATCCTTGGACATTTGGAGAATGGTTAATATATGCCCACAGGGACTGACATCTCCTGGGCAGGAAAACATTATGGGATACAAATGAACTCACTGTGGGAAGATTTGAAGACAGACTGGTTCTCACAGAGACCTTGTGCACATCCTCGGGTTTTTATCTCCCCAATGTCCTGAATGTAAAATAATGAAATGAAATAATGAAATGAAATAATGAGATGAAATGAAAATAGGGATTAGTATCTTTTGAGATAAGATTTTGTAATTGATGTCTCCCTTTTGTGATTCTATTTTGCTGTTTTTTTTAACAATCTGGCATCTCTAATTAGGATGAATGCTCTTGCCCAGCAGGGAAGGGAAAATGCTGAATACTAGAAATGAACTCAGCCCAGAAATCTCTCGACTGGAGGTTCTGTTCCCTGGTAGCAGCTTTCAGAGTCAGGTAGTAATAGGTCTTTGCAGTAATGTGTTTTGAAGAGGGACTGGGGCAGTGGTAGGTAAGAATGGTCAGGTATGAAATTCAAAGCAAATAAATAAATTGGTGATGAGGAGTAGCACATATAAACTCTCGCTGTATCCAATATGATTCAAATTACATACTGTTCTTCAACACTGGGAAATGTGTATGCATGACAGTAACAGTTTTAACCGTTTTCTCTATGGTTTATCTTCTCCCCATGTGCAAAAGCATATCAGAGCTGTATCTGATGCAGAAAGCAGGATCAGTAAAAAACCTTCTGGAAGCAATGCTCCATGCTCTGTGGCACAACATAGAAATTACATAAAGAGGAGTTGCAGAAGGTCTAAGGTAAATGAGAACCATTACTGCTAGATGAGCCAAGGACATGCTTAGAATGAACATACAAAGGTGTCTTACACTGATCTCAGCCACTGGTCCTTTGGTATCTATTCTGGCAGGCAGAAGTTCTCCAGGGTCTGAGATCTTTGATCTACAGAGATCAGGGATTGAATTTGAGACTTTTTGCCTGCAGATATATTCTGTAATGTTGAACCAAGGTCTCTCCACGGTGTGTACCCTAATGCTTAGATGCTTCTCCAAAAGGAAATAATATAGGGCCAAGGGTGAGATGGAGCCAATCACATGCAGGAAGGTGGGACAAAGAGAAAGTAGCTATGTGGTCACTGGTCCACAAACCTGTATACCCAACAAGGAAGAGGTGATAGCTATGGCAGCTATGCCTGTTAGATGTCCTCCACTCCCTTTCATTGCCTTTCTACCATATACAACAAATGTCTTCCTGACTCTATCCATTCTATTCACCCATGGAAACTGTAATGGTTGGATATTCCCAATTTCATCCAATCTGCTGAGTTTATGACACAAGGATTGTGTATTTGTTTCTCTGTGTTCTTCACCCACAACCCTAGATTTGCTTTTAAGCTATTTGTCTCTTTTCTAGCATGGGAACAACCATTCTTAGGTAACTCTTTGCACCATCTCCATCATGTGACTGTTTCACATTCTTCTTCATTTAGGAGGATATGAGCTCATGATTTACATTAGACTATACTGGACAGTCAATTACCCCATGAAAGCAAATCTCCCTAGCTTCAGTCCAGTGACGGTCTTTATATGCATTTATGAACTTTGCTCTGTAATCAACAGTCAGCAGTTATTCTTTTGACAGTTTAATCAAGCCCAGAGCACCGTGTCTATCAACTAATCCATCAACTGTGGTTTCATTATACATATGTTGTCACATGTATATATTCCTAACAGCCATTGGAAAATGTATCCTTAAATTTCTCTGATCCTTTCCTATGGCTATCTATCAAAACAAAGGTCCCTTCCGCACATGCAGAACAATGCACTTTCAATCCACTTTCAATGCACTTTGCAGCTGTGCAGAATAGCAAAATCCACTTGCAGACAATTGTGAAAGTGGATTGAAAGTACATTATTCTGCATGTGCAGAAGGAAGCAAAGCAAAGTCTTTGAAAGGCAGAACAGGCTTCCATCTACAGACTGTAACATACATGGAGTCTTGTGGAAAAATATGTTCTTTGGGCCCTTTTTGCACATGCAGAATAATCCACTTTCAATGCACTTTGCAGCTGGATTTTACTGTGCGGAATAACAAAATCCACTTGCAAACAATTGTGAAAGTGGATTGAAAGTGCATTATTCTGCATGTGCAAAAGGGGCCTAGGATAACTTGGATTTAAGCCATTCGGAGGGGGAGTTAAGCCATACAGAGGGTTTTTTTTCCCCCAGAGCTTTGAATTTATCATTCAAACTAACTGACACTGTTTATTGTTCTGGTCTATAGCAGAATAACTAATGCTGCGACCTCAAGCAGAGTTTACACCATTTAGGTATGTTTGAGTCCTACTTTAAGTGTGGTATAGTGGTTGAGAATGGTAGCCTTTATTCTGGAGAACCAGGTTTGATTCCCTGCTCCTTCACATGAAGCCTGCTGGATGACCTTGGGCTAGTCACAGTTCCCACAGAATTCTCTCAGTGCCACCTGCCTCACAAGGTATCTGTTATGGGGAGAGGAGGGGATTGTGATTATAAGCTGCTTTGAGACTCCTTAAAGATAGAGAGAAAAGTGGGCTATAAAAACCAAATCTTCTTCCTGTACTCTTAAGTTTTAGTTTCATTTTTATTGTGTATTTTTAAACAACACATAATCAAATCCGGACCTGATTAGGACATCACAGGGCTGAAGGTTGTGGTTCGTTCATTTTTTTAAAAACAAAATTTGATGTGAGTTTCATTACCATGGGTATTTTAAGGCTATGTGCATTTTAAACACCCTTCTGAGGTTCAGCACCATGGACAACAACATCGTTCTTACAATATATTCCTTGGGAAATGCTCACCTTGAAAAATCACAGGCTAGATTCAGTAAAGCGATCGCAGGTTGATTAGGTCACCATCTCAAAATGATGGCCAGAATCCACTTTCACAACTGATTCAAATAATAATTTATGTTTGGCAAAAAATGAAGTCATTGGGGCGCAATGGCATTTCAATCAGCAGCAAAGCCACCATCTCGTGCCTGAGGGTCCAATTCCAAAACTTCATACGATGTACAGAGGTTAAATGATCCTGATCAGATGCAATCAGTAGGATCAGGTTTGGATCCTGTAGTGGGATAATTCTGGATTTCAATGATTTGAGAATTGGGCTGGAGATCTGAATACTGAATCCCAGAAAAGGAGTGACCATTTCTCAAATTGTGGACCCTTATTAACAGAGGAGTTTATATAGTGCCACACCTTCCTTAGGAAATTGGTGAGATAAAAAATATACTCTCTGCTGTTCCAGAGACTGAGCAACAAGTTAATAGCAAACCCCACCTCTCAGCAAACCCCACCTCTCAGAAGCCTGGGGCAAACACACGGCCAGGACAAAGAGAAAAAAGAAAACCCTTGTTAACAACACATTGTTAAAAAGATGTGGCTTTGAGAAAAGCCCTCCAAAAAGAAAACCAGAGCTCAGTTAGCCCTTTCTGTCCCACTCCTCCATTGCTACTCCTCTCCGCTGCTTCCAGAGACTTCTGGAATTCCTTTGTCTGCTGAAATTCTGGCACCAGGAGTTTGGGCTTATTCCACCCTTTTGGGCGAGATAAATCTACAGAGTCCAAAGGAGGGCTTTTTGGTGGTGGGGAGGTTTTTTAGGGGTTTGCCTACCTGCGCCGCCGAGAAGCCCGCTTGAAGTTGGCAGGGCAGTGCTGGATTGGGGGGCTCTGGATTGAGCTCTGGATTGGGCTATACCAATCACTACTCCTTTTTCTCCCCACAACAGGAACTCTGTGAAATAGGTCATGCTGAGAGAGTTCTGAGAGAACTGTAACTAGCCCAAGTTCACCCAGCAGGCTTTATGTGGAGAAGTGGGGAAACAAATCCAGTTCAACAGATTAGAGTCTGCTGCTCATACGTAGGAACATGGAATCAAACCTGGTTCTCCAGTAGAGTCCACCGCTCTTAACCACTATACCACACTGGAAGCAGGATGTTGGAACAGATGTTTCATCAGTTTGATCCAGCATAACTCTTTTTATATTTTTATTCAGAACAGTACCCAGCTAAGGAGAGGGAGGAATAGACTTTCACAATAATTTTCTTCATGCATGATGATGTTCTATGCGGGAGAAACTAAGGATAATGGCAGTTTTCCATGTGTGGCAGAACAAACTTAGGATCTGTTTCTCTAATCAGGTATGGCATATGGTGGTTAGAACTGACTATTTGCAGCCAGAATGGGAAAATGCCTGAAACCAAAGCCCTGCTCAGCAACGCAGCTTACTGGAAGATCTGCATTAGTTTCTCTCCTTCAGCCTAAGACAGAGAAGTCCTTTGGGGAAATTTAGGATTTACAAATGTGATAACGAGAGAATAAGATAAACAAGTCTGGACTAATGTGGAATGTAATAGTCATTCTTTATTTTCATTAGATTTGTTCGTACCCTTGTTATTAAATTTAATTTAAAAAGTCTTCACCCTCTTATTAACACACAGTTAACTGTGAATTAATGAACTTGCTGCACCATCTTCTTCTAATTCATTTTGGTATTGTTTCTGTGCCATCCATAAGACTCAGCAATTGGTGTAGGTTTGAAAGAGAAGGGAAATATTTGGAGTATCAGGCAGCCAGGAGAATCTGTGCAGCGTCCCAGTAAAGTACAGTTCTCTGACCTCTTAAACCCATCAAATTTCCTCAGATTTCTCATATATTGTGAGGGGATTGCAAATATATGCCCCAGTTTTTCACGGCAAGCTGACTGAAGATTCAACGCTTTCTTTCCTTTAAATATTTTTAACCTTTATGCTTCCCTCAAACTGGTTTAGAAATAGGTTAAAAATATCCCCTCACCTCTGCCATAAATTCACTAGGCAACCACAGGTAAGCCCCCCCCCTCTGCTGAATCACCTATGGCACAGCCACTCTACTGCCCGCAGGGTTTGGGTAAAGATTGGTGAGCTAATGCTTTGTGAAGCTTTATGATACCTTAAAGGAGGTTGTTGCTATTGCGACTTCTGGGGGAGACAGGCTCAGTGTAATTTCCTGTGGATACCTGGGAGTAAAGGCCAAGTTGAGGAGAGGACAGTGCTTTATTTTTTTCTCCACAGGAAACCATTTTCTCATATGGGAGGAAAGAAAATATTACTGGGGCTGAAACTAAATGTGCCATCTGAGCATAACCACTGAGGGCCAAACTGCATGCAGTTTTCATTGTGCTGAGTCCCAGTTCTCCGGATCCAGCTTGCTTTCCCCACAATCACAAAGCAGCTGGGATTAAAAGGCATTTTAAGGCCCCAGAACGTAAAGGGCTTGTGACAGTGATGCAGGGGGGCAAAAGGGGCTTCTGCTTCCCTTTGTGCCATTTCCCAAATTTATATTTTAGAGGCCTCCACTATAGCAGGACTCAGGGTGGGTAACAACAAATCAAAAACATTTAAAAATAGAAACAATTGAAATACATTAAAATTCCTAAAATATAGATGATGACCTATGTTACCGGTGGAGTTGACTCCTGAGAATAGCAAACCCTCTATAAATTATGTATGGAGGGGGACCAAGGGGAGCATGTAAAAGAGGGGGGCTCTGCCGAGTGACCAGTGTGTGTGCTCTGTTACTTTGATTATTGTGTGCTTGTATACCTCTATTATCCCTAAATAAATTTGGTAAACTTTATTGTATTCTCCTGCAGATTTCTTGCAAAAGCTAACCTTAGTATACATTGCCAACAAAGATCCTGAGGTTGCCTGACCTTTTCCTAAGCCCAGAGTCTGTTCTTGCTAATTTTTCAATCTAAAAGGGACAGACTCCCACCGTTTTGGCCAACACTGGTATTCCTTGATGATCTCCCATTCAAGTACTAACCAGGGGCAACTCTGCCTAGCTTCTGAGATCTGATGAGATCAGGCCAGCCTAGGCCATCTGGGTAAGGACTTGAAAGTCCTACAGAACCATGCAAATGCTAATCACTATTTTCCCCCTTAGTATGATTCCAAGATGTGATGGACTGCCAAAAAGACAAATAAGTAGATTCTAGACCAAATCAAGTCTGAATTCTCCCTAGAAGCTAAAATGACTAGACTGAGGCTTTTGCACTTTGGTCATATCATGAGAAGACAACACTCACAGGGCAAGACATAATTCTAGGAAAAGTTAGATGCAGCAGTAGAAGCGGAAGACCCAACATGAGATGGATTGAATCAATAAAGGAAACCACAGCCTTCAGCAGGACCTGAGCAAGGCTGTTAATGAAAAGGTGTTTGGGAGGTAATTGATTCATATGGTCACCATAAGTCACAAGTGACTTGATGGCACATAACATCAAGTCCAGGGCACATAAGTGTTGTGCTTAGTCTGGGTTTGGGCACATCATACTGTAGCCTTGCTGAGGCTAAGTTGGTCTGCGTTTGGTGTCATTATTTGGAAGGGAGATCTCCTGGGCAACCTTCCTTGAGTTCCAAACTGTAAGACAGGTGGTTTCTAAATGCATTGTCCAGGGACATAGAAGGCATGTTCTTTGGTGGCCCGAGATCTTGGTAAGTGCACACATTTATATACCATTTTCTCTGTCAGAAAGCAATACTATATCCTTGATATAAAGCACCAGTCAGAGCTGCTTGGGATAAAAGCTTTTTTTTCAATAAAAAGAAATTAGAGTGCAATCTTTTGCAAAAGTGTTCTCTCTCTTTTTTTAAAAAAAAAAATCTCGACTAGCATTACCTCAATTCCATTTTTTTATTACACTTTAAAGGCAACTTTATTCTTTCAGAACATCTCATTTTATTGGACACATGGGTGTAGAAGAGGAGGAGAGGTCTTTAGTCCTAGATTTTCTTTCCACAGGCAAATGTCACCAGCCATTCCACATGCTGACTTCTGCTTTACAAAAGTCAGCCTCTCAAAATAGCAGCCGTGGCGTTCATTAACATTTGGTGTTCATCTAAATCTATGTTATTATTGTTATTTTACACTTCCACTCAGCAGTATGGACTCATAGCCCTTTGTCACTACATCATTTAAGGACCTGACTCACCATCCTTGACACTGGGAGAGAATCAATCTTACCTACAGCAAGGCAGAAGGAAATAAAATTTCATCATGTTCTTAAGTTTGCATACTTTGCTTCTGGGTTGCAAATAGGTTTGCCTTTAGGCCCTCCCCACCATCAGTCAGCTGGGTTGTGGGAGAAAATGGAGGTAATGGCAATTACACTTTAGCATTTGGTCCAAACTCTATGGTTAAACCACAGAGCTAAAGCATCAATGGCAAGTGAGCTGATGTCACCTCCAGTTTTGCTGAAAGTGATGTCAGCATGTTGTTGGTGATGTCATTATGTTACCAGTAAGGTCCCCCTCACTCACTCACTCACTCACTCACTCACTCACTCACTCACTCACTCACTCACTCACTCACTCACTCACTCACTCACTCACTCACTCACACAGTGAACATCCTGCTCATTGCAAGCATCATGCTGGCAATCCTAGATGCATGGGAATTGTAATTTCCAGTGCCTCCTATCCCAAACATTATTCATTCATTCATTCATTCATTCATTCATTCATTCATTCATTCATTCATTCAACTTTTATACCGCCTACCCCCGGAGGGCTTTGGGCAATGTACAGCCACTAATATAATCTAAAATAAAAAGAAGAGCACATTCAATAAATATATACAATTAATAAAATTAGGGCTCTAAATCTCACATTAAAAACTTTTAAAACAGCACACAAAACATCACGTCTGGCAATCTAAAGGTCCCTCTGAGGAGGGAACGGAAAGGCCCAAGATGTACGAGGCCTCAGATGATAAATAGGGAAGGAGGGGGCGCCATCAGCGGCCGGCTTCTCCAAAGGCCCGGTGGAACAGCTCAGTCTTGCAGGCCCTGTGGAACTCTCCAAGGTCCCACAGGGCCCGGACAGTTGGAGGAAGTGCATTCCACCAGGCAGGGCCCAGGGCTGTAAAGGCCCTGGACCTAGTGGAGGCCAGCCGCATCATTGAAGGGCCAGGGACCACCAGAAGATTGGTCTCTGCTAAACGCAGAGGCTGAACTGGGACATGGGGGTCAGACGGTCTAAAGCACTGGAAGCACTGGAAGCACTGGAAATTACCATCCTTGTGGGTTACAGGCATTAAGAATGAGGCTAACAAAAATCTTCAGTCAATGCTCTCTACCCCATTAACAAGGATATATCTGGCTCTTATATATATGAGCCAGGTTCTTTTTTCAGCTCGTAAATTCCCCCGGCTGGATGAAACCTTGTTCTCCTCATTCCTAATTGCAAACATGTGATGGCCACACCCTCCACATAATAAGTTTTGGAATCACGTCGTGATTGGATACTGTGATTTCCAGTCTCTGAAAAAAACACCCAAATTATTTTGTTGGATCTTTTACCTGAAAATTATGTTCCAATGCTCCATCAAAGCAGTGGTGTATTTGCCAGGGGACATGGAGTTACGATGTATCACAAATAGTTAAGCTAGCAAAATTAACTAGAATAGTTTGATTATTTAAGTTTGGGGAAATCATATTTTTTAATGGAAACTTTTGTTTAAAATTTTGCACGCGAGAGTTACAATTAATTATGAAGAAGAGAAGGAGGAGGAGGAGTTTGGATTTATATCGCCTCCTTTCTCTCCTTTCTCCCCACAACAGACACCTTGTGAAGTAAGTGGGGCTGAGAGAGTCTCAAGAGAACAGTCACTTAATCCTATGTCACCCCCCAGGAGTATGTAGCACTGGGGAAACAAATCCGGTTCACCAGATAAAACTCCACTGCACATGTGGAGGAGTGGAGAATCAACCCCGCTTCTCCATATCAGAGTCTACCTGATCTTAACCACTATGCCATTCTGGCTTTCAATAAACTACTAGTAGTAGTATAACTGCAGTACTGTAGACTTTTAGATATGTTTTTCTATTGTTATTACTTATTGGGTGTATTCTCTTCTATCTTTTTTATCAATCTTATCTAAAAAGTATTATTAAGGATTAACTTGGGAGAGAAGGCCCTATCTGAGCTAGCTGACAGCGAGTCCCTTACAAACCAAAGCTTCTTTTTAAATTCATCCAACTCAGAACTTAACCTTTATAATTAAACTACGATATCAAATAGCAAAGTCCCCTACCTGAGAATTAGGAAAGATGTTGACTAAATAAGTGTGAGCATTTCTGTGCTAGCACAAAAGGACCACAAGGTAGAGGCCTGGGCTCTGCGGTAGAGAATCTTGATGGCATCCAGAAGGTCCCATGTTCAATCCCCAGCGTCTCCAGTTAAAAGGATCAGGCTGTAGGTGATGTAAACGACATTGACCTAAGATCCTGGTGAGCTACTGCCAGTCAGTGGGCAATTCTGACCTTGATGGGTCAGTCAAAGGCAGCTTCATATGCTCATACCTGTTCAACTGATTTCTTTGCTGTAGCACTGAATGTAGAAGAACTGATTGGCTACTGTTTGGCCCTTTCCACATGGGCCATTTACAGCAGCCCAGGGACAGCAAAAGCACCATCCCTGGGCAGCTGTTCGCACAGAAGGCACTGCTGGATCGCAGCAGCACCATTCTGGCCGCCCAGGAGCTGCGGTCCTAATAACCTCGCTCATTTAGCGAGGTTATTCTAAAACGCCGTCTTCCCATTGGCGCGGTGCGAACTGCACCGCTGGGAAGATGGTGCTTTCCCCGTCCCCTCCACTCACCTCATCCTCCAGTGTGCTCTGGAGGCCGTCAGGGACCCACCCATGCTGCCCTCTGACCTCCAGGGGTCAGAGGGCAGTGCGGGCGGGACCCTGACGGCCTCCAGAGTGACGCTGGAGGACGAGGTGAGTGGGGGGGACGCAGAAGAGGCAGCTCCGTGCAAAGCCACCTCTTCTGCGCTGGCTTCTGCAGGGCCACTTTCATGCTCCCTTGTGAATGCCCCCCACTCCTCCACCGGCATAATTTCTGCCGGTGGAGAGGCACCCTTTCCACTGTGCGGAAAAGGCCATAGAGAGAAGAAGCAGGACTATATGAACCACTGATCTGATCCAGAAGGGCTCTTCTTATGTTCCTTTTAACTTTGAATTGGGTGTGTGGTTTCAAACTGGCAGTGGCTGGCCAGGAGACACTCTGTGTGCAACTTCGCTATCACGCTGTGTCTCACTTCTGGGCTGCTGCCTGCGCAAGCAACAACGTGTGCTTAGTTAGCACCCCAGAGGTCCAGAGGCTGGCCAGGTGTTGCCGTTGCATGCTAACTAAGCAATCGCAGCTGCTTGGCGCAGGCAGCAGACCACTTGGAACAACATGCTGCGTAAGGGCCAAGTCCCACGAGAGAGCACTTCTGCTTGGCCAGCATTGTATTTCTATTAGCTTTGCCAGGCAAGGGGATTGCTGAGGTTTAGGAAAGATGGCTGAAGCACAATGAGGCTGCGCAGTCTCTCCTGCAGCATCCTGGAGCCAGGACTTGGGCAAAACCTTAGACTTAGGGCAGACCTTCCAGTTCCGAGTCTTGGCAATCTGCCTTAAGCATGTTCTGCTGAAGGCTTTCATAGCTACAATCAACTGGTAGTTGTGGGTTTTCTGAGCTATTTGGCCATTGTCTAGAACACAGGTGTCAAACTCACGACCCTCCATGCATCCCCAGCATGATGCTGGCAGGGGATGATGGGAACTGTAGTCCATAACATCTGGAGGGCCGTGAGTTTGACACCTGTGATCTAGAAGAAGCAAAAACTACCAGATCATGACCATAGCCCAGAAAACCCACAGTAACCAGTTGCTTTAAGCATCTCTGGAATGTTTTGCCAAGCAAAGCCTTTCAAGTTTGCCTCATCTTTTTCTTTTTGCTCCAGGTAGAATTCCGTAGCAACTGAGGCACGTGCAAAATTCCCTTGAAGAATTTCATTTGTCCAATCAAGATTCTCGTTTCATCCTCTCTGAAAATTCCTCAGGAAGCTATAAATTCATCTTGAAATGTTGCTTTAGGTAAAAACGGGGGAGGGCTGGCCTACTTGGGAATGTCCACAGAAAGCAGCATTTGAATGCGAAGATGTAATTTTGCTAATGGCTCGTCCTATTTAAATGCCAATTAAGCTTTTTGTGTTTCCATCCAAATGGCTAGTATTACTAGTATTGCTTTCATGTATATAGCCAAGTCAGCATGGTTTTTATGCAATGGAGTGGGCAGCCACTGATGTGGAAGTCTAGGGCCATTTGCGTCACTTGTTCCGTTGCGCAGAGCATGTTTCATTATCATTTATTTACTTAGTCACATGTTTGACTTTGCATTTGAAATCTGGGTTTGTTCGTTTGTTGAAATTATGCTCACGGATGCCTTATGGCCATGGTGGTGAACCTTTGGCACTCCAGATGTTGTGGACTACAATTCCCATCAGCCCCTGCCAATTGGCCGTGCTGGCAAGGGCTGATGGGAATTGTAGTCCATAACAACTGGAGTGCCAAAGGTTTGCCACCACTGCCTTATGGCCTGTAGAGAGCCTGGCTACAGGAGACGCTAGCTGATTTTTTTTCTAGCTTACCCTGATTTTGTAAGTGCAGCCTGTTCTGGCCATAGTCATACATGCCTTAATCACATCCAGACGATACTGGGCTGGGGATGGGCTGTGGCTCAGTGGTTGACCATCTGACTCGAATGCATAAGATCCCCGGTTCAGTCCCCGGAATCTCCAGTTAACAGGGCGAAGCACTAGGTGATGTGGTAGATCTCTGCCTGATACCCTGGAGAGCTGTTTCCAGTCTGAATATTGATCTAGATCAGGGGTCTTCAACCTGTGGCTCTCCAGATGTTCATGGGCTACAATTCCCATCAGCCCCTGCCAATTGGCCATGCTGGCAGGGGCTGATGGGAATTACAGTCCATGAACATCTGGAGAGCCACAGGGTGCAGACCCCTGATCTAGATGGACCAATGGCCTGATTCAGTATCAGGCAGCTTCATTCTGCAATGTGCTGTGTGTGAAACCACCCTTGAAGAGATTTTGGAAGCCATATCTCATGCAAAACACAGCAGCCAAGGTTCCTATCAAATGTTTTTTTGAGATCCTGCTGGTTTCCAGGTTGTTTTTGGACGGTACTGTTGTTTTTGACCTTTAAGGCTCTGAACTCAATGGATATGAAGGGCAACCTTCTAAAATATCAGTCTTTCCAGCCTTTAAGTTGAGTGGGGAGTACCTTTTTGCAGGATCTGGACTTTCAGAGGTAGCACTGGTAAGGTCTTATTGTTGCCATAAAAGCCCATAGCCCAACATGGGGAAGGGGTTATTTTTTAAATGCCCTGCTAGTCATATCTTGGTATCGTAGGTAGTGCAGACTAAGATGAATGCCAATCTTAATTCATGGGCTTTGATACTAAGATGGGCTTTGCCTGACACATACTTCTTCCTCCCAACTCAGGTGTGCATGGCAGCAAACAATGACTTCCCTGAAGGCTCAGCCACTCAAGCTTGGATAACAACAACACAACCTTGAGAAGGCACACCTGTCTTCAACATCACAAAGAGTATGTAAACACCCCATGCCTGACTTTTATCAGCGAGCCAGCTAGATCACCTGAATCCTTTCTCCCACTGTTAATATAAACCTCCTGTCCAACCATTAAAGAACTATCAGCCTTTCCAGACTTTCTTTGTTTCAACATTCTAGGCTCATCCAGAGTTGGAGTGCCCCTGGTCTTAACTTCTTCATTGCAGCCCAAACCTCACCAGAAACTGGACATTTCCAGATCTTAATCCAGTCCAGACTTTTCCCAAAGTGTTGTTCCTGCCTGAGAATGGAACTTTGCCTTGTTTCTGGGAAATAGCCCTTCTTATCATTATTGTAGGGTTAACTTTTCCTATAAATAGACCCCCAAGATCAATGGCAGTTCATGCTTAGATGTCCTCCTTGTGCCTGTGAGTAGTGCTGGCATGGTCTCTCATCCTCCTTGGAACTCTTCACTTCGGGAATTGTAAATATTGCAGCAGTGACATAGGAGGTTAAGAGCTCGTGTATCTAATCTGGAGGAACCGGGTTTGATTCCCAGCTCTGCCGCCTGAGCTGTGGAGGCTTATCTGGGGAATTCAGATTAGCCTGTACACTCCCACACACGCCAGCTGGGTGACCTTGGGCTAGTCACAGCTTCTCGGAGCTCTCTCAGCCCCACCTACCTCACAGGGTGTTTGTTGTGAGGGGGGAAGGGCAAGGAGATTGCCAACCCCTTTGAGTCTCCTGCAGGAGAGAAAAGGGGGATATAAATCCAAACTCTTCTTCTTCTTCTTCTTCTTTTCCTCCTCCTCCTCCTCCTCCTCCTCCTCCTCCTCCCTCAACATCCTCTTCTATTCCCTCTATTGATCACATCTCTTTACATGCTAGGCTTCCTTGAAACTAACGTGTGGTGTTTGCAACTTGCATGTATATTTTTATTATTTTTAATCCTTAATAAATTGTAAACCTCAGTCCTGGTTTGTATGGAGATTTCTAAGGGGAGTGCATAAGGTTTGAAGACCTTATGGAGAAATTGGAAGACCTTTGAATTGCACAGTAACTTTGTGCTTCCATGAAGATCTCTGGATGGATTTAAAGACCTTCTTTTTGTGAAATGTCTTCCCGTTAATAAGAAATGGTAGGCCGTTGGCTTTTTCATCCCATGCCTTTCTTGGTGAGCCTGATAATTCTAAATCTCATTTTTAGGTTTCTGACAAAAATTCACCAACACTGGACAAAAGCATTTGTGAACAAGTGTGCTCACGATCTTCACCTAGTAAGTCTTCTCCTGATGCAAAGTTTATTTTGCAAATGCAGTAAGACTTACATCATCAAAAAAAATCTATTTTTCCACTTCCTAGTCCACCAGTGCTTCCGAGAGACAAAGCAGATTTATTGACTACTAATTAGTTCAGCAACCGGTACTGATTCAACCTCCGATATCAATGTTGTGCTGAGGTGTACACTTACAGCATGGAGCCTGATCTGATTCTGTGGAAGCTGTAAAAATCATTCTCAGGGCAACATGACCAGATGAAGCAAACAATCAAAATCAACCGATCTATCAACATACAGTGTGTGATTGGTTATTTCATTTTTATTAGGCACTTAAATGATGTCATGCTACAGCTTGCCAGGAAATCCAAGGGGAAAAAGAAATGAATCAGAAAAACAAAATGACTCAATTAACTATATCTACAGTCCTATGCATGCTAAAGTCTAATCTAGATGATGTAGTCATCATCAGGGGACTTTTTTTTTCATGTGATGTGCATTTGGTATATTGAGTTGGCAGGGTGCCACATCCAAAATTTGCCTCCGGAATTCCATGATGATTTCATGTGGTCTTTTTAGCCCACGTCAATCAAAAAGTTTGCATCATGCTCCCAGGAATTAGACCTTTAGAAGCTGTTGGCCATATTTTGTTTCCAAAGCAGTTGGAAGAATGGAGTCTATCTAACCTATGTGCAATTTTCCTTCAAAACAATGGCTTCTACAACTTCCTTTAGATCAGTGATGGCGAACCTATGGCACGGGTGCCAGAGGTGGCACTCAGAGCCCTCTCTGTGGGCATGCACAAACAGAGTTCATCATGTGGGGGGGAAATCGCTCCCCCCCCCCACATATCTAGGCTGGCCTGGGCCGCTGGGCTCGATTATTAGCATTAAACCTAAGACCTAGTTTTGGGGAAGCAGTGTAGGTAACCCTGTTAAGCGCTGTTAAACCCCACTGATTTTCATGCAAAGAACTAAAGCGTGATCCTTTACCTGGGAGTAAGTTTGCTGGCTATGTGGCTTACTTCTGAGTAAACCCTCCTAGGATCGTGATTCACCCATTCGAAGAGTTGCATGGTTGCTTCAAAGCAAAGCCAACAACTACCACCAAGCTTACTCCCGAGTAATGCACGCCTCAGAGCCAACCATTTTTTCTAAACTGAAACCTCAATATTCAGGTTAAATTGCCGTGTTGGCACTTTGCGATAAATAAGTGGGTTTTGGGTTGCAGTTTGGGCACTCTGTCTCAAAAAGGTTCGCCATCACTGCTTTAGATAGTTGTCAGTGACTCGTGGGAGGTGACTTGCAGTGTTACAAGAAAAGAAAGGGAACATGAAAACACATTGCAATGATTTTTTTAAAAAAAAATCCTTCACACCATGCAGAACATGTCAGGAACTCATTGCAAGGACTCTTGACAGACATCATGTCAACAGCATCAATGTGGCAAGCCTCATTGGTTTCCATCTTACTGAAACCAATGAAATTTAACTTTCATGTGATCCTTTGGAGGATTGCACTCTATAAGTCCAAAGATAATTCAGAGACTTCAAAAATGAGAATGTAATTGAATTTCCAAAGAACAACACAAGTAGGTCCATATACCCAGAGGGATTTCAGACTTGTTCTCTGAAAATAATTATACCATTCACTCTTAGCCTATTTGCTCTCAAGATGGCAACTTGTGTTTTTTCAAACGGCTCTTTCCCCTGTCTCCTGGCCATGCTGCTTTTGAAACTGACAGGACTTTTTATGTCTACTGTTTTACAGGGGAAAAAAAGATTAATCAATTAACATTCATTACAATCAAAGATCAGTCAACATCAGTTTAACAGCACAATTTACATATAAGTATAAAATTTATATACAGAAATTAAAATTAATAACCTTACTGTGCTGTAATAATTATACATATAAGTTATTTAAAAAATCTTGGAATACCTTCTTTCTTATGGACAAGAAGCCAGCAAGGTGTAGTGGTTAGGAGTTGTCATGCCCCCACAGAGGCTTTTGTTATTTCCCCTTTAAGCTTCAGTTTCCCCATAGTTAGCATGGGTTTAGTTCATTGTAGTCTTCTAAGGGAGGGAATTTTAGTTAGCCCCTGTCCCTTTAAGACATTTCCCAAGAGGCAGTCTTCCTTCTTTACCCAGCAATTCCCTGTTTTAGCTCTAGCCAGTCAGAGCGAGGTGCCAAGAGTAGCTGGAGACTGTAATATTTGTGACATATATGGTGGTCCATAGTAGTCTATGGTGCTATATACAGCACAAGTTAAGGTTAACAGCAATTAGAATCAAAGACTGAAAGAACTACAAGGAAGCAAGACACTGTGGACTTTCTTGAAAGCAGCCAAGAGAAGACACAGTCTACAGCTTCAAATCTGTTCAAGACAAGCAAGTACTTTGATTTAGACAGACCCAAGGGAGGAGTTAGGGTCTTAATTCTCCTAAGTAATAAACCTATTGTTTCAACTGTTGAACCTGGCTTGTGACTCCCCCACTCTATCCTAGCCAACTACAGCGCGCCAAAAACAGATTCACTTGGGGGGCAGAACAAGAGTGGTGCACCGTAATTTGGAGAACTGTGTTCAATTCCCCACTCCACCACAAGAGCGGCAGACTCTACTCTGATGAACCAGATTTATTTCCCTACTCCCCCAAATAAAGCCTGGGTGACCTTGGGCCAGTCACAGCTCTCTCAGAACTCTCTCAGGCCCACCTACTTCACAAGGTGTTTGTTGTGGGGAAGGGAAGGGAAGGAGTTAATAAGTCCCTTTGAGACTCCTTATGGTTGAGAAGAGGGGGGCATAAATCCAAACCCCTCAAGGTCTCAGCCCAGAATTTGACCATTCTACAGGTGGTCTCATTAGAGTGATCTGTAAGAAGGAGAAAAATATATATTTTTAAATGCTACATGTGCATAATGACTTGCATGCACTTAAAACAGCTATTTGGATCTTAGCCATAATCAGAGGGAAAATAATCTCTATGCTTGGAATACATCAGGTAGCAGAAACTTCAGATCCTTCTACAAATAGTTTTGTTTTAGTGTCTCTGAACATGGTTTAGTGATAGAGCAACTGCAGATGGTCTTATTGTTATCTGAAGCCTAAAGAGGTTATGATTCCTTCACTTGTCCAAGTATAAAGTGCCGTCAAGTCACAGCTGACTTAAGGTGATCCCGTAGGGCTCTCAAGGGAAGAAACATTCAGAGGTGGATTGCCATTCGTCTGCCTTCATGTGGGCTAGGAGAATTCTGACAGAACTGTGACTGGCATAAGGTCACCCAGCAGGCTTCATGTGAAGGACTGAGGAATCGAACCTGGTTCTCCAGACTGAAGCTCACCATTTTTAACCACTACACCATGCTGGCTCTCTTTCCTTCACTTAGCTCAACAGTATAGCATGGCAATAAGAATAAGAATGAGGTTTGCACCCACCAAAAAGTCTGGTACAAAAAAGGACACTGTACTGCAAAAAGCCCCAAAGAAGAATCCCCATAAACTCAACATCATTCTTGCTCCCTGCCCGCCCATGCCTCTTCTATGTGTAGTGGCAGCCAGCCTCGGTAAAGTGTGGTAAGCAAATGTAGCCTGCTGCCTTGAAAAAGCTGTGAGATGTAAGACTTCAAAATGAGCTGCATAAGCATTCAGATATAGCTGTTTTTACGGCACAACTTTAGAGCTCCGAGACATTTCACCAATCATTTCGAAATAAGCGTGGAGTCACTCACAGTTCTTTTATCCAATTAAGGTTGAGGAACTTTTGCTCTGTTGCATCAAAAGGACTACCCAGCTGACCTGATAACAATCAGCAGAGATTCCACTTGATCCGTCCTCTCTCTCTCTCTCTCTCTCTCTCTCTCTCTCTCTCTCTCTCTCTCTCTCTCTGCCCTTCTGCACTGAGACCTAAGCCACTAAAATCATTTCTGTTCAGCTGAGCATTTTGCCACAGATGATATATTTTTATGTCCTGACCTGGATAGCCCAAGATAGCCTGATCTCATCAGATCCCAGAAGCTAAGCAGGGTCAGCCCTTGCTACTGTTTGGAGGGAATACCACCAAGGAATAAAAGGATCATGTTGCAGAGGTAGGCAATAACAAGGCACCACTGAATATCTCTTGCCTAGAAAACCTACAAGGTCCTTATAAGTCAGTTGTGACTTGATAGCACTTTCTACCACCAATACATTTGATGCTTTTCTTTTATGTGATGGCGTATGAAAACACTGGTATCCAACCAGATTACATCTCATCCTTGTTTCCATTCAGCTCTTACAGTCACTCAAGGAAGTTAATCAGATATCTCCAGAACGATTTTGTTTCACATATTCATTGTATCTCAAAGCACACTTTATCTTCCTCTTGATATTTAATGGATTCCAGAAAAAGAGGTTAGAGAGAGTAAGAAAATGGGCATAAAGACTGTGAAATTATGCAAACCTTCAGCAGAAAGTCCAACCACATCAAACAAGCACCTAGGAATGACATAATTGAGGGTAGGAAGCAAGTTGAACCTTGAGAATGTATAGCTCAGCTGATTGGACCAGGGTATTTATAACAACAATAAAGCCATGTTTGTTTACATTCTTAATAGCCCTTAATTAAAGGGCAGCTCTTGGGTACCCAACTGACTGCTTTGGCTCTTGACTTCTCCAAATCCAGTTGAAGCAACAGTGCAACACCTTCCTTCTCTAGTAGCTCTCCATGGTCCTGCAGAAGTCAGCCTTTCTCTGTGGTCTGATCTGGTACTGAAAAAATGCTACACATCAACTGAGTAGTTAGGTCCTGGTCAGCACCCAAAGGCTCAGTCCAGCTGGAGCAAAATACATTACAATGTTCAGATGCTAGAAAGCACTGGAGCCTTACCCAAATGTAGTTAGTGGGTTCCATTTCGTGATCTCCTGGCCATAGATTCACGTTTTAAAAAATCTGGGTCTTGCTATAGTCAGTGACTTTGCCTTGTGAGTGCCTGTTCCTTCTTCCACACTCCACCACTGCTGAGGATATGCTATATTGATCTGCTGTTTTGATGTTACTGCCAACAGCAACATGAAACAGTTTTTCAGCTTTTCCTCAAGACGTGACTCATAACGTAAAATATTTTTCATGTTCACAGAAATATTTCCCTTCTTTTTTAATATTCCCCATCACAACCTTTTTTTATGCCAAAACGTTTAGAGAAGCCAGTGGTGTCTGTCAGTGCATATGCTGCAAACCAACTTGGCAGTAGGTTGCCCAGTTTTCATTCTCTGAACCGTTTTCTCAATTCAACCCGCATATCATAGAGGCTGGTCTTTTTCTACAGGGAACTGGAACTATGCATATGACAATTGCAAGCATTTAAAAGTTGATTTCAATTATAACATCAAAAATGTCATCAAAAAAGCACAACAAAGAATGTTCTTTCTGCGCCAACTCAGGAAGCTCAAACTGCCCAAGGAGCTGCTGATACAGTTCTACAGAGGAATCATTGAGTCTGTCATCTGCACCTCTATAACTGTGTGGTTTGGTTCTGCAACTCAACAAGATCGACACAGACTTCAGAGAATAATCAGAACTGCAGAAAAAACAATTGCTGCTAACCTGCCTTCCATTGAGGACCTGTATATTGCACGGGTCAAAAAAAGGGCTGTGAAAATATTTACTGACCCCTCGCATCCTGGACATAAACTGTTTCAACTCTTACCCTCTAAACGTCGCTACAGAGCACTGCACACCAAGACAACTAGACATAAGAACAGTTTTTTTCCCGAATGCCATCACTCTGCTAAACAAATAATTCCCTCGATAATGT
Organism: Sphaerodactylus townsendi; assembly: GCF_021028975.2. NCBI lineage: Eukaryota > Metazoa > Chordata > Lepidosauria > Squamata > Sphaerodactylidae > Sphaerodactylus > Sphaerodactylus townsendi. Next base: position 24,815,847 of record NC_059428.1, read on the forward strand.
CAAACTATTTATTATATATTTATTATATAATTACTGCACTACTTTTTTCATTATTCCTATTATCTATCTCCTCCCACTTATGACTGTATGACTATAGCCTGTGCTGACATTTCATTCATTTTATTTCATGATTTTACATTTTATGTTTTCATTACTATTGATTGTTTCCTGATGCTTACTAGACCTATATGACAATCATTAAGTGTTGTACCTTATGATTCTTGACAAATGTATTTTTCTTTTATGTACACTGAGAGCATATGCACCGGAGACAAATTCCTTGTGTGTCCAATCACACTTGGCCAATAAAGATTCTATTCTATTCTATTCTAATGTTGTAAACAAGAAGAAAAGAAGAAGAGTTTGGATTTATATCCCCCCCTTTCTCTCCTGCAGGAGACTCAAAGGGGCTGACAATCTCCTTGCCCTTTCCCCCCTCACAACAAACACCCTGTGAGGGAGATGGGGCTGAGAGAGCTCCGAGAAGCTGTGACTAGCCCAAGGTCACCCAGCTGGCGTGTGTGGGAGTGTACAGGCTAATCCGAATTCCCCAGATCAGCCTCCACAGCTCAGGCGGCAGAGCTGGGAATCAAACCCGGTTCCTCCAGATTAGATACACGAGCTCTTAACCTCCTGCGCCACTGCTGCATTACAAGATGTGTAATCGCAAAAGCAATGGTCACACTGTGCTTCATCTTATTGGGGTTGCTTAAAGGAATTCTTCAAGAACGGATCTTCACAAAATTTCCTGCAAGGAAAATAGAAATTGCAGTGGAATCTCAAAACCTCCATGACCAGCCGTCTGTCTCCAGGATGGCCAGACAAATAACTGCAGGACAGTCGCTGACCGTCCTTGGAAGGAGCAATCCTTGCCTGTTAACATCTAGTATTTGGAGGTGTAGTGTTTCCGAATAAGGAGTGTTCCTGCTGTCTGCAGACCTAAGTGGAGATCAAGGCAGAATTTCAACTTTCTCAGGGCTTTCAATGGATTTAGAAACATATAATTCTACTTAGGATTGAACTATTGATCATTTTATGGCTCCTCATCCGATTCCAGAAAGATGGCAAGTATTAGCCAGATACTGGAGAAAATGGTCCAAAAAATGAAGGTGATTTACAGTCCAATCCAGAAAGGGGTGCTGAATTCCCCTTTGAGCCGGCACACCCCTGCGCCAGTGTGACTGTCCGTTCCACTGGGCACACTGGGCAAATGCACTGGTGGAGCGGCAACTTACCCAGGCGGCTGGGGCATTAGGCAGCACTGTGGGGCCTGAAGCGGAAGCTTCCTTTGTCACCCAGGCCTGCTGGCACAAAACACTATGCCAGTGGGGCCAGGGTGTTCCAGGGGCAGGTTGGGGGAAGGGCTGACCTTAGTCGGCCTCCAGTATCTGTTTGGGTCCTGTGTGCTGGTGAAGCCGTCGGTGAAGATAAACCACAATTTTCGTGGTATATCTCTATTCTCCCTTATGGGGGAGTTCAGGGATGGGGGTGTTCTGTGTTCACTTTTATGACCTTCCCATGCCACGGGAAAGCCCTTTGGAGGGGGTGGGGTGCTGTCCCTGTCCACCTATCAGCTATGAATTGCGAAGTTAGATATTTATAGTGTCAAAGTACTTGGTTAACCCAGTGCACAAAGTGATATCCTCTGCTGACAGATAGCTCAATTGAAATATCACAAACATAGCCCAAAATTCCATAAAATGCAAACAGTACAATGACTATAATATTTTTTGCAACACAAAAATGTTCACAAGATTAAAAAAAACCCAGTCATTACAATAGTATATGGTGATAATATATAACACTGTCTTATACCAGGGCAAACCGTTGATTCTGTCTAGCCCGGTATTGTCTACTATGACTGGCAGAGATTTCCCAGATCTTTATTTAGAGAAAGTCTTTCCCAATCCATGAGAAAGATGGTTTAACAAGAAAGGATGCACCCCCTTCTAAGCAAAGCCCACCTTGCTTTGTAATGCGAATTTAATGTGTAATGGAACAAAAATGCCTCATCTTTATTAAATCTTACATGAACAGAATCAAACTTGCTGATAAAGTCTATCAAACTGATTTTTTTTCTTATTCAGAGTGAGGGTAATGTGAATCATAACCTCAGTTTTAATGGGTTTTGTGTGCTTTACCTGATGTCATTACATAGTCCAATCTGATTGGCTGAATGACGTTCCAACTCTCAGAACTGCCTTAAGCACCTTAAATGCTATCCTTCTGTGATAATCTAGTGCAGGGGTAGGGAACCTGCGGCTCTCCAGATGTTCAGGAACTACAATTCCCATCAGCCCCTACCAGCATGGCCAATTGGCCATGCTGACAGAGGCTGATGGGAATTGTAGTTCCTGAACATCTGGAGAGCCGCAGGTTCCCTACCCCTGATCTAGTGGGATCCATAAGTTAAGTAAGGGTATCATGAGTGGGAGGCCACCTCCTTCTTGGCAAGGACTCATGGTTAAGATATGTTGCCTATCATGGAAGTCTGGTGTTTGCATTGCTGGGGTTGTGTCTTCTCTGGTGCATTTTTACAGAGGATAGGAAAGTCTCCAGAGGCATCATTACTGGATGTCCACCTCTAGGACCAACTCCAGAAGGACCAACTCAAACAGCCCACCTGGACCTGGGAGCTGGAGTTTGGGAGACAATGATAGAAATAAGTCATACCTATCACTTTCATATTATCACTCACTACCAGCTTAAGATTATTTGAGAAAGAAGAAAGTGGGAGAAATACCACTAAATCAGGGAGATACAAACCAGCATACGATTGCAAAAAATGTGAGCAGGAGGGATGTTCCCCTGAAATCTTCCCTTCTGTGCCAAAAATGTTTGCTTGCAAATATTCAACCACCTCAGTATAAAGTAGTATTTATTACACAAGGCACAATGCAATCAATTTTTTGTAAATAATAAAGCACAAAAAAGAGTGCGATATTTACGGGGGGGGGCATAGATTTTTTACAAATTGTGAAATGTCTTCTTTGTAATATGCTTTTGTGAGGAAAGAAATGTCACTAATAGTGTGTACCCTACTTTTCTCAACATGCAGTAGATCTTACATGGACAATATGGCCAATATGGTAGGCACTCACGGAGACCCTATGAATCAATGTCCGATCATTAACAGATTTTTCAAGTCTTGCAACTGAGGCTATGACTGTGGCTTGCTTTATAGCATCAATTCATCTCATGTTAGGTCTTCCTGTTTTCCTGTTGCCTTCTAATAAATAAAATAAAATAAAAAATACCTTTCCTAGCATTACTGTGCTGATGACAATTATTGTCATGATGTGACCAAAGTATGACCAAAGCATGACAGTTTAGTCATTTTGGCTTCTCTGGACAGTTAGGCTTAATTTGATCTGGGACTCACTGGTTTCTATTTTTTAATCATTTTTTGGGGGGGTCCACAGTATCCAAAACACTCTCTTCTAACAAAGCCAATGCAATTTCATCAGCAAATCCAAGTCTTCCTGAATTAGTGGCGTACCTGCAGAAAATGGCACCTGAGGCAAGTACTGAAATTGCGCCATCCCAAAGTGTGCCCTTCCCCCAACATTGTACCCTCGAGGAGGGAGAAAGGGAAAGGGTGCCCACCTCAACCTTTTGTCAACCTCTCCAGCAGGCAGGTGGCAGGTGACATTCTTAAGTGGGGCCTGGAGCATCAGCACCAGGTATGTCATTGACTTGAATACAAAATCTCAAGTGAGCTTGATGTTGCCAGAATGCCTCCTAGCCTGTCTCAGGTATGGGACAAGCCTCCAGCCAGTCAGTTCGTTTGTCCGCCCTACCTGAATGCAATCACTTTTTGTTAGTTTCAGGGCAGCTCCTGACCCCACCTGAGTCAGACCCAGGGAATCCCTAGATGTTCATGCTGGGCTCATAAGAATCTTACAGTGATTTCTTTGATGCTGTTTTTGTGCTGGCTCCTATAACTATTGCTGCTCTGCCGGCCAAAACTTTGCAGTCTCATTCTCTCCACCGGCTCAGAGGCCGGCAACTCCACTTTTCTACCTCTAGTGCTCTGGGAAATATCTTTGCCGTTCAGCAGCATCCCTCCACTGCCTTATCTTCTTAGTTTTTTTTTCCCTTGGGACCTTTCGAAGATCTGCCTCAAGCCCTTATTGTCAACCTGTGGATCATTGAAACAGACAATGTGCTTCTCCCCTCTCAGCAGACTGAGGTCAGGTAAACTCGTTCTCTCTGTTCATTCCTTTTATCTTAAAAACTCTCTTCTCCTCTTCTTTAAGTCCTTTTCTCTCCCTCTCCTCTTTGTGGCTGTTCCCCGGCACAGAATTCTCATTCAGCCAGAGGCTTTGACACTTTTTCATTTTTTCTTGCTCTCCTGACTCTTCATACATATGTCCTCCTCGGCACAGCAATTTCATTGCTCTTAGGCTTGAGTGTTTTTTCCAATTCCTGAACCCCCAAATTTTCGTAAATCAACTCTAAATGTTGCTTTGAAAGGTTATTTCATAGTTACTGGTAGCTGCATACTATCCAGGTAACAATACCTAAACATCATGTTCTCCACCCGCTCCCTAGAAACTGTCAGTTTTTCAAACTAATCATGAGAAGAGGTTTCCTCTGACATGAAGTTTAATTCTTCCAAATTGGTTGGCATTCTGGGAGCATGCCCTGACCTCTGCCTAAATTAGAGAGTTCAAATGTGTCTAAGAATACATACGAAAGGGAGCATATGTGGTAACTGAAGAAAAAGTGGTTCCCTAAAAGTTATTCTACTATGTTTGTTTTTTTGTTTGTTTGTTTATTCGACTTCTATACCTCCCACCCATGGAGGGCTCTGGACAGTGTACAACAACTGATATAATCTAAGATAACAAGAAGAGCACATTCAATAAATACATACAATTCTAAATTTCACATTAAAACCATTTAAAACAGCGCACAAAACAGTGCGACCGGCAATCTAAAAGTCCCTCTGAGGAGGGAACGGAAAGGCCCAAGATGTAAAAGGCCGCAGATGATAAAAAGGGAAGGAGGGGGCGCCATCAACGGCCGGCTTCTCCAAAGGCCTGGTGGAACAGCTCGGTCTTACAGGCCCTGCGGAACTCTCCAAGGTCCTGCAGGGTCCGGACGTATAGGCTTTCCTTTGTAGCCTACTATGTAGGCTTTCCTTTAAATAAGGAAATATCTCCATTCCATCTCCTTTTATATTTTGACTGGTATTTGTGTGTGTGGGGGGGGAGGGGGGGATGGGACCCAGAAGCCTGTTGTCCAAATATTGAAAGTTGTAGGTTGGGGGAGGAGGGGTGGCCCTGATGGTGAAAGTAAAGTTGATTCTGCTATCCCAGGACTGACTTTAGGGGAAAAGAAAGGGAAGAGATGGGAATATATCTGCCTTTAATCTTTTTTTTTCTGTGCTACTGTACATGGGGAGTGGGGGGAGAGAGAGATAAAACTGATTCCCCAAATATGAAAATGAGGTGATTCTGCTAACCTGGTACCTACTTCAGCCAAACAAATGCTCACATATTTTCAGGACAGAATATCCAAGAAGCTAGTATTTACTCTTGCTTCTGAGATGAGTTTGGAGACTTGTACTGAGTATCCAGTAGGTGAGTGGTGTAGTTGTAAGAGTATTGGTCTAAGACTGGGGAGACCAAAGTTTAAACCTACACTTAGCCATGAAGCACAGTATGGGACCTTGGGCTAGTCACACACTCACCCTAAGTAATGAGGAAGCATTGGGGAAGAGGTATGTTCTTTTATACACAAAAGAAATATATTCATTGCCTCAGTGAAGGAGTCGGTGACATTTTTTCTTTCCTCTTACAAAGTCCTCTTTCTTTGACTGAGATTCTGACTGTTATGTGAAAAAGATATATAAAGTATTGTTGAAGGCTTTCATGGCCGGAATCACTTGGGTGCTGTGTGGTTTCCGGGCTGTATGGCCATGTTCTAGCAGCATTCTCTCCTGACGTTTCGCCTGCATCTGTGGCTGGCATCTTCAGAGGATCTGATGTTGGGAAAACAAGTGGAGTATATATACCTGTTGGAGTGTCCAGGGTGGGTGAAGAAACATTGTCTGTGAGTAACAAAGAAGACAACCAGGTCAATAGTTGAGGGCATCTGAATAGAAGTATACTTCTATTCAGATGCCCTCAAATACTTCTATTCAGATGCCCTCAACTATTGACCTGGTTGTCTTCTTTGTTACTCACAGACAATGTTTCTTCACCCACCCTGGACACTCCAACAGGTATATATACTCCATTTGCTTTCCCAACATCAGATCCTCTGAAGGTGCCAGCCATAGATGCAGGTGAAACGTCAGGAGAGAATGCTGCTAGAACACGGCCATACAGCCCGGAAACCACACAGCACCCCCCCCCCCAAAAAAAAGATATATACTTTTTAAAAAACATACTATTAATTGTTGATGGCATATGGCTTTTGGAAATAGACATAATTTATATTGAAGTAATTTAATATGGATGACTACATATGGGTTGGATTGGTTTCAGCCCTGACCCACCACCCAGGAAATTGAGAAGTCTAGGCCCAGAGTTACTCTAGCCTTGTTTTTTTGCTGCCAAGTGACAGCTGACTTATGGCAACCTCATAGGATTTTCAAGATGAGAGATGTTCAGAGATGGTTTGCCTGCTTCCACATCACAACCCCTGTACTCTTTGGAGAACTCCCATCTAAATATTTGCCAGGGTCAAGGGTGTGTGACTGGCCCACAATCAAGTGTCGATGGCAGAATGGGGTTTCAAACCTGAATTTTCCAGATCCCAGTCCAAAACCTTAACCACTACACCACCCTGGCTCTCTAATCTAAACTCACTGATTTCACTGGATTTAAGATGGAGTTACTCTGCATAGGATTACACCATTATCTGAGCTAGATTATTTAAATTTCCAGATGCTCCAGTCTAAGACCTTTCTAATACACTCTTCACATTATGTGGTTATGCACTTCTCTGTGATGCTGAAGACTCAAAAAGAGCTGCAGTGTGAGTGCATGCTGCATCATAAGGGCAGGACAAACCAAAATTCAAGTCCAGTGGTAAGATTTCCACAATGTATATTTCCATGAGTCAAAACTTCTTTTGACAGCTATGAAGGGAGAAGATTTGGGCAGAATCAATAACATACATACTTTCATAATTCTTCCTCTTCCAGCAGACCTTCCTGTGTCCAGTATTGTCGGGCATATTTTTGTCATTCAGAATAATATCCTTACAAATTGGGTTCCACAGTGCTTTGGGTTTTGTCTACAGGAGACCCAAATGATGCTGAGAACATGGACTAACTTTCTGGATTCATCTAGTCCAATATTTTGTTTCTAGTAGTGAACAGTCAGATGCCCGTGGAAGTTCACAGCATCTCATAAAGGTGATGATCATCCCCTCCTTGGTTTCCAGCATCAGACAACTGGAGAGGAGGGTCCATTGCTTAGTAGTAGAATATCTGCTTCACATGTAAAAGATTCACTGGTCCAATCCCCAGCCTCTGTAATTAAAAGGATCTGATTTGGTGTGCAAGTGAAGAGCTGCCAAGTTGCAGCTCGCATACAGCAACCCAGTAGGGTTTTCAAGGCAAGAGACATTCAGAGATGGTTTACCACTGCCTTCTGCATAACAACTATGGTATTCCTTCATTGTCTCCCATCCAAGTGCTAACCAGAGCCAATGCTACTTAGCTTCTGAAATCTGATGAGATCCGGCTAGCCTGAGCCATTCATGTCGTATGTAGGTGATGGAAAAGGTCTCTATCCTGGAAAGCTGCTGTCAGTGAGAATGTCCCAAATCTTGTAAAGGTGTATGAATTGAAACAGCAACATCATTCTGTAAATAACTGCCTGATTTTGAAACTTACCTGTTTTCTCTTTGTGACCATTT